>NC_080169.1:106215785-106515785 GCF_950295315.1 Erinaceus europaeus
ATTCCAGAAGAATTAGAAGTGCTTAGTAAGCATTCTTTCATGTAAACATATATATGTATATATAAATACAATATGTTATATAATTGTACACACACATGTATATATTTTGCCACTAGGATTCTTGCTGGGGCTTGTTGCTTTCATGGGTCGACTGTACCCTCTTTTCATTTCTCTCTTTCTTTTTTGAGGGTGAGACAAAGATAGATAGATAGATAGACAGATAGTCCTAAAGAATGTCTCCATTCCTTATAAACCTTCAGCCCTGCAAGTGGAGGCTGGGAGCATGGAATCTGGTCCTGGTGCATGGTGACATCTGTGCTCTCCTGGGGTAACTGCCACTGGGACCCTGCAATAATAATGTGTGACTAGGGTTGTCTTCATGTCATGATGTATTTTTTGTTTATCTTTTAATAAGTAAATGTAACACGTTCATACTTACTGTAGTAAGGATATATATGTATATATATATATATATATATTATTGAACCTTATTTTTTTTGTCATGCTTTTCTGACTTTGTCTAGACATTTTTCCCTTTGATCCTGAGCATTTCTATTCTTTTTGTATGGCTATTCTACAATCACCCAATCCATTCAGTTAGTACATGCTTAAGAACAAGAAAAATTTCTACAGGAAACAGTGTTGGCTACTTTCCTCCTACATTCTTCCTTTAATCATGAGATGTTGCATGCAGGTTTAGTGATTTGGTTGAAGGCACATCTTTGTATCGTCCTGTCTGAATGGGAAGTTTGCCAAATACTAGGAACAAGTGGTACTAATGTGTACTAATGTGACCTTTGCCTGAACAGTCCTTCTTTCAAGTTTTATCCTATTCCCCCCCCCCCCAGGAACTTTCTACTGTCAGTCACCTTAGGGGATAGCAATGGCAAACAGGAGAAAAATTGGGACACTGGATCCAGGAGTAAAAGTTCCCTGGGATCTTGTGGAAGATTACAAATATACAGAAAAAGGGGGGGGGGACACGTCCAAATTTACTGTTTTAAGGAAGAACCTTGTATTTTTAGTCTAGGTTGACAGCCATTTGAGAGAGAGCAGTCTGGCATGGAGTGCCCTAATCAATTGTTCTTCCTGTGTCTTTCTCTGTATCCTTCTCATTGAAATAGTTTCTTTTAAAATTGATTCTTTTATTTTTTATTTTTTAAATTTTAATTATCTTTATTTATTTAATGGATAGAGAGCCAGAAATCAAGAGAATGGGGTGGTAGAGGGTGAGAGAGACAGAGAGACACCTGCAGCACTGCTTTGACACTGGCAAAGCTTTCCCCCTGCAGGTGAGGGTTGGGGGCTCAAACCTGGGTCCTTGTGCACTGTAACATGTGCACTCAAGCAGGTGCGCCACCACCTGGCCTGATGCATCTACTTAAATTTTTTTTTAATATTTATTTTTCCCTTTTGTTGCCCTTGTTTTCTATTGTAGTTATTATTATTGTTGTTATCGATGTTGTCATTGTTAGATAGGACAGAGAGAAATGGAGAGAGGAGGGGAAGACAGAGAGGGGGAGAGAAAGATAGATACCTGCAGAGCTGCTTCACCAACTGTGAAGCGACTCCCCTGCAGGTGGGGAACCAGGGACTCGAGCCAGGATCCTTATGCTGGTCCTTGCGCTTGGCGCCACCTGCGCTTAACCCGCTGTACTATCGCCCGACTCCCAAAATTGATTCTTTTAGAACATTCTATGCTTTGTGCTAATCACTTATGTCTTTTAAGTTTTTTTTTTCCTGGAAAGTTGGTGGGCGAATCAATAGAAATAACTTTCTGTGTAGTTCATATTTTCCTGGATCCTCTTTGTATGTGTGGTTTCTAGAATATATGTCTGTTTGGCTCTATTTTGTGTGAGATTCTTACTTTTTAAGGATTCTTTTTTTATATATTTATTCATTTATTTTCCCTTTTGTTGCCCTTGTTTTTTTTTATTGTTGCAGTAGTTATTATTATTGATGTAGTTGTTAGATAGGACAGAGAGAAATGGAGAGAGGAGGGGAAGACAGAGACGGGGAGAGAAAGAAAGACACCTGCAGATCTGCTTCACTGCTTGTGAAGCGACTTCTCTGTAGGTGGAGAGCTGGGGGCTTGAACAGGGATCCTTACATGCTGGGAAATTGTGCAGATGCAGTCACATCTGCCATGTTGTCCCCTCAGGCTACTGCTAGTTCCGCGAGAGTTGGGACATTCTCAGAGTGCCTGTTCTGAGCATGTTGTGCCCTCAGGGCATTGTATATTTCCCTGCGATATTTGGAGTGCTTTGGTCACTCCTCCCCCTTCCCTTTCTCGCCAAAGCTGCTCCTATAAAAGCCCTTCTTCTTCAGCACCTCCCTCTCTTGCCAGCGCTCCACTTAGGTGTTCAGACACAGGAAAGGTTACTGTGTGAGGCGGCCATTTTCGCTACCTCCATGTGGCCCAACTTATTTCTCTAGCAACCAACTCTGAGGTGCCAGTGCAAATAAAGATTAGTGTTCCCTCTTTGCTCCGGACCTTCTCTCTCTCTTCTCCACTGCCCACACAACAACACTTACATGGTCCTTGTACTTTGCTCCACGTGTGCTTAACCCGCTGTGCTACTGCCTGACTCCCGAGATTCTTACTTTTTTATCTTTTCTGGGTTCCCCCCCCCCCAGTTAGGAAAATTCTTGACTACTCTTTCTTCAAATAGTAGTTCTTTCTCTTATCTGCTTGGGGATCCCTTGAAAATGGATTTTGTGGGCTGGTGAGATGGTGTAACAGTTCTGCAAAAGCCTTTCATGCTTTAGACTCTGGGGGTCCAGGCTCCATCCTCAGCACCACCATGATCTAGAGCTGTACAATTCTCTGCTCTTCCTGTGCCTTTCTCTGTATCTTTCTCATTGAAATAAAATAACTTAAAATATTTTAATGATTTTAAAAAAATTACTTGTATTTGTTTATTGGATAGAGACAGCAGAAATAGAGAGCAAAGGGGGAGATAGAGAAGGAAAGAGACAGAAAGACACCTGCAGTACTGCTTCACCACTTGCAAAGCTTTCCCCCTGCTGGTGGGGATGGGGGCGGAGGGGAGGGCTTGAACCCTAGTCCTTGCACATTGTAACATGTGTACTCAACCAGATGTGCCACCACCCAGGCCCCAATTTTTTTATTCATTTCATTTTAATGAGAGAGAGAAAGAGAAAGACAGACAGAGAGAGAGAGAGAGAGAGAGAGAGAGAGCAGAGCACTGTTCACTCTGGTTTATTTTGGTGCTGGGGATTGAACCTGAGACCTCAGAACTTCAGGCATGAAGCTAGCTCTCCAGCTCTAAAATAAAACAAATATTCAAAAATGGATTTTGTTTCTCTTTATGTAGTTCCATTGATTCCTTACACTAGTATGCTTTTTAATGATTTTTTAAAATATTGCATTATCTTCGGTTTTCCCACTGCCATGATATCTTTTCTGATTTCATTCCCTCCCCACCATGGTTATTGTTGGGGCTTACTGGCTCCATAATGAATCCACTGCTCTGGTGGTCTCTCTCTCTTTTTTTTTCCCATTCCCCCGTTGTCATTTTGATAGGAATAGAAAGAAATTAAGAGGGAGGGCTGGATAGAGTGGGAGAAAGAGAGAAAGCGTTTCACCTCTTGTGAACTTCCTGCAGGTCCTTGCACATATTAACATGTGTGCTCTACCAGGTGCAAGACTGCCTGACTCCTCCCCCCACCATGACTTCTAATTCATCAACCTCATCATGTACTTTTTGTTTACTGTTAATCCCCTCTGTGTTTTCTCTGGCTGCACAATTGCATTTTAAATATCCATTATGACTGTTTGAAGCTTTTAAACAGTTTCTCTGTCCTTGCAATGTTCATTACTTATTGATTTTCTTCTTTTATTTAATATTATTATAGCTGCTACTCTTCTTAAGGAAAGCTACCCATTTCCATTACATTTTAATTCCCCTAGTGTTTTATTTTACCTCATCATTTGGGACAAATTCCTCTGTTTCTTCATGTTGTTTTAGATCCTAACATGAATTTCTCTGTTGGATTAAGTAGCTGTCTTTCCCTGGCTTCCTGTGTAGATTTCCTATCAAGAGTATATAGGGGTGGTCCAGGAGGTGGCGCAATGGATAAAGCATTGGATTCTTAACTTTGAGATCATGAGTTCAACCCCTGGAAGCCCATGTACCTGAGTGATATCTGGTTCTTTCTATCTCTCCTCCTATCTTTCTCATTAATAAATAACATCTCTTTAAAAAAAAGAGTATATAGGGATGGAGAGACAGCATAGTGATTATGCAAAACGATTCTCATACTGAGGCTCTGTGGTCCTAGGTTCAGTCTTTAGCACCAGCATAGGCCTGAGCTGAGCAGTTACTCTGCTATATATTACAGAATACACTTGTAAGCTACTTTCTCAGGACACTGCTGTCAGTTGCTCTAAATGTGACACAATAAAGTAAATGCAGTTGGTTAGGCCTTCCTACCTAAGATCAGATGTATCTTGTTCTATAGCAGTGAGTAAACATGTTATGGCCAGGTCTAGAATCAGATGTGTCTTGTTAGGTAATCATGATAACATTGTGTAATTATTGGTTTGTAGCCAGCTATGTTCTCCCTGTGTGTAGGAGGGGTGGTAAAAAGTCACTGAGTGGGGTTACATCCCATGGGGGTAGTGTCCTCCTCAGGTTAAGAGGGGTAGTGTCCCTGATTGAATAACAGTATGTTTCTGTGCCGTATAGTTTCCTTCAGCTTCTCCATTCCATGCTCATGCTCAAAATAGACACATTTCTTTTTTTTATAAATAATTTCTCTTTATAAAAATATTTTATTTAGTTTACATGAGAAAGATAGGAGAAGAAAGAGAAACAATCAGACATCACTCTGGTACCTGTGCGGCCAGGGATTGAACTCGGGACCTCAAGCTTGAGAGTCCAATCTTTTATCCACTGTGCCACCTCCTGGACCACATAGACACATTTCTTGAGAAACAGCTGGCATATAGTTGGCAGGATACCCAGCAGGGAACTCCAGTATCACTTTCAGCTCCTGTAGCTAAAGACCTTAAGATATAGACATGGTCAGCATGACCCGGAACCTCACCTCTCAAGAGCCCTACCCCACTAGGGAAAGATGGAAACAGGCTAGGGGTATGGATAGACCTGCCAACGTCCATGTCCACCAGAGAAGCAATTATAGAAGCCAGAGATCCCATCTACGGCCCCACGTGTGACTGGACCAGGTGCGCAGCATGCCACAAAGTTAACTTCAGAGAGGATTATGCCCGACGAGGAATCCATAGGTGGAGCTCATTCCATTCTCAATGAGATCCGTAGCTGGCCTCAGCCCAAAACTGAAATTTCCACAGCCCGCACTTGGCATTCACAGGAGCAGGTTATCAGTCCCAACCCTAGAAAAACAGCTACAGGAGCTTAAAGAGACATTTGTACCCTCAGTAATAGGGGAACAAAGTAACTGACCCTTTAATTCTGACTCTTGCCTGTTTGCTGGCACCAACCTCTATCTGCCCCCGTCCCCCCACCCCCAACAGTAAGCTGTGGAATTCTACTTCTCAGTCTGTCACTGCTCTTCAGTGTGAATTCCCCTCTTGCATCTGCCAGTGTGTATGTTGTACCAGAGTCCCCAATAAATTCAGGAGTTCCCCGTCTCAGAAATATGATTTCAAATCAGAACCATGACATTCTCTCTCTCTCTTCTTCTGTCTATCTATCTATTTATCTTTCTATTTAATAATGATTGACAAGACCATAGGATAAGAAGGGTACAATTCCACACAATTCCCACCACCAGGGTTCCATATCCCATCCCTTTTATTGGAAGCTTTCCTGTTTTTTATCCCTCTCGAAGTATGAACCCAGGATCATTATGGCGTGCAGAAGGTGGAAGGTTTGGTTTAATTGCTTCTCTGCTGAACATGAGCATTAGCAAGTCTATTCATACTCCCAGCCTGTTTCTTTTTTTTCTTTTTTTTTTTAATTTAAGACAGGATTAATTAACAAAACCATAGGGTAGGAGGGGTACAACTCCACACAATTCCCACCACCCAATCTCCATATCCCACCCCCTCCCCTGATAGCTTTCCCATTCCCTATCCCTCTGGGAGCATGGACCCAGGGACATTGAGGGTTGCAGAAGGTAGAAGGTCTGGCTTCTGTAATTGCTTTCCCGCTGAACATGGGCGTTGACTGGTCAGTCCATACTCCCAGTCTGCCTCTCTCTTTCCCTAGTAGGGTGTGTCTCTAGGGAAGCTGAGCTCCAGGACACATTGGTGGGGTCTTCAATCCAGGGAAGCCTGGCCAGCATCCTGATGGCATCTGGAACCTGGTGACTGAAAAGAGAGATAACATACAAAGCCAAACAAATTGTTGAGCAATCATGGACCCAAAGCTTGGAATAGTGGAGAGGAAGTGTTAGGGAGGTACTCACTGCAAACTCTAGTGTACCTCTGCTTTCAGGTATATATTCTGCAGTAGTTTATGGATATGTGTGAACATATGTTCTCTCTCACAGAAACTGGTGTATATCTAGGATTTGGGACTTTGTTAGAAAGTGAACCACCTGAGATGAAATTAGAGTATACTATGAAAGGAAAGGTCTCACCCGAGTAATGAAGCTGAAGGGTTGTCATTCCACACGTGAAGTCTCTGGACACAGTCTGAAGTGAAGCATATTGAGGTGGCAATCGTTGTGTTGGTTAGGTTGTGATCGGCGGATGCAATATTATTTGATACGGATTGGGAGAGGCATACGGGAAAGTGGGCCCTATCCAAGGGTTCCAGGACTGGGGGAAGTAGGGGCTCTATAGTGGAGATGTGAGGCTCCTGCTGTCTTAGGGTTCAAAAAGACAATCAATAGTTAATGTTATCATCACATTATTTGGTAATTGGGTTAACTTTGAAAAGTCCTTTTGTTATGGTTTGCTGTACAGTACCCAGTATCTTGTATATAGCTGTGCTATTGAATGCTTCTGATCTACTTGGTCTAGGCTTTTGAGAGAGTCCGCATATCAAATACACAGCCTATATATTAAAAAGATTCAGTTTGTGTTTTGAAAAACTTTGAGATTATACAATTGATTTTCCCCCTCTCATATTAATTAACTAGTGATTTATATGTCTACGTTTTGCTAGGAGTCTACATAAACACCATTCCCACCACCAAAAGACTGTGACCCATCCCTCCCACCCACTCACATCCCCCACTGGCCCAGGAAGCTGCATGTCTACCCCTCACCACAGGGTTTTTACTTTGGTGCCCTACTTACAATTTGGTCAGGTCCTGCTTTTAGTTTCCCTTTCAGATCTTCTTACTCAACTTCTGTTGATGAGTGGTATCATCCCATACTCATCTTTATCTTTCTGACTTAGCTCACTTAACATAATTCCTTCTAGCTCTGTCCAAGATGGGTCAGAGAAGGTAGGTTCATTGTTCTTGATAGCTGTATAGTATTCCATTGTGTATATATACCACAGCTTTCTCAGCCACTCATCTGTTGTTGGGCACCTGGGTTGCTTCCAGGTTTTAGCTATTATGAATTGTGCTGCTACGAACATAGGCGCACACCACCTCTTTTTGGTTGGGTGTTATGGAGTCCTTGGGGTATAACACCAGGAGAGGAATTATTGGATCATACGGAAGGTCCATGTCTAGCCTTGTGAGAGTTTTCCAGACTGCTCTCCACAGAGGCTGTACCAATTTACATTCCCACCAGCAATGTAAAGGGTTCCTCTGTCCCCACATCCTCTCCAGCATTTGTTGCTGCTGTCCTTTTTGATGTATGCCATTCTTATAGGAGTGAGGTGGTATCTTAGTGTTGTCTTAATTTGCATTTCTCTGACAATCAGTGACCTAGAGCAGTTTTTCATGTTTGTTAGCCTTTTGAATCTCCTCTGTAGTGAATGTTTTGTTCATATCCTCTGCCCATTTTTGGATGGGGTCATTTGCTTTTTTGGTGCTAAGTTTGCTGAGCTCTTTATATATTTTGGTGATTAGTTTCTTGTCTGATGTATGGCATGTGAAGATCTTCTCCCATTCTGTGAGGGGTCTCTTTGTTTAATAGTTTCTTTGGATGTGCAGAAGCTTTTCAATTTGATGTAGTCCCATTGGTTTATTTCTGCTTTAGTCTTCCTTGCAATTGGGTTTGATTCATCAAAGATGTCCTTGAGGTATAGGTGGAAAAGTGTTTTACCAATGTTTTCCTCTAAGTATTTGATTGTTTCTGGTCTGACATCTAGGTCTTTGATCCATTTGGAGTTGATTTTTGTTTCTGGCGAAATAAAGTGGTTCAATTTCATTCTTGTGCATGTTACAACCCAGTTTTCCCAGCAACATTTATTGAACAGAACCTCCTTTTTCCATTTAATCCTTTGGGCCCCCTCATAAAAGATTAGATGTCCATAGGTGTGGGGATTTATTTCTGGGCTTTCAATTCTGTTCCACTGGTCTGTGTGCCTATTTTTGTTCCAGTACCATGCTGTTTTGATGATGATGGCTTTATAATATAGTTTAAGGTCTGGGAGTGTGATGCCTCCATTTCTGTTTCTTTTCCTCAAGATGGTTTTTGGCAATTCTAGGTGTTTTCAGATTCCAGATAAATGATTGTAATGTTTGTTCTATTCTCTTAAAGAAGCTTGATGGAACTTTGATGGGTATTGCATTAAATTTGTATATGGCTCTGGGGAGAATATTCATTTTTATGATATTTATCCTTCCAATCCATGAGCATGGGATATCTTTCCATTTCTTGGTATCAGTTTCTATTTCCTTGAGTAGCGACTCATAGTTTTCAGCATACAAGTCTTTCACTTCTTTGGTCAACTTTATTCCTAGGTATTTGATTGATTTCCCAGCCTGTTTCTATCTTTCCCTAGTGGGGTAGGGCTCTGGAGAGGTTGGGTTCCAGGACATACTGGTGAGATCATATGCCCAGGAAAGTCAGGTTGGTGTCATGGTAGCATCACAATTTCAATCAAATGAAATGGAATTTTTGCTTGGTTAAGGAATAACTAAAAGAGATCTCAGTTTGCGGGAGTTGGGTGGTAGTGCAGAATATTAAGCGCATGTGGTGCAAAGTGCAAGGACCGGCATAAGGATCCTAGTTCCAGCCCCCAGCTCCCCACCTACACGGGAGTCACTTCATAAGTTGTGAAGCAGGTCTGCAGGTGTCTATCTTTCTCTCCCCCTCTGTCTTCCCCTACTCTCTCCATTTCTCTCTGTCCTATCTAACAATAAAACAATAAATATAGTAGAATTCTAGTAATTTTATATAAAACTATTATATAAAAATTACTAATTCTAGTAGAATCATGGGGAAATGAGGTTAAGAGTGCAGACATACCACAGAAAATGCCAGAGACAAATATTGTATAGGGGCCGGGTGGTAGAGACCTGTTTAGCACAAACATAACAGTGTGCCAGGTCCCAGGTTTAAGCCCCCAGTCCCCACCTACAAGGGGAAAGCTTCACAAGTGGTGAAGCAGGGCTGCAGGTGGCTCTCTGTCTCTCCTTCTATTCTCTCTTCTTCCACTCTCAATTTCTCTTTATCCAATAATAAATAAAAAATTTTTTAAAAAGAAAAATATCATCTATACCATAGTGGAATATTTACATATTTTTTCTGCTTATTTTCTCTGCAGCCTGTTACATTTAAAGGACTTACCCTTCCATGAAGAAACTTTAGGTGAATTTCTGATGAAATCATCCCTCAGATTCTCTCTCTTTATTCAGTCCTCTTGTATCAAGCTGACCTGAAATCCATGGATTTTATAGGCAGTCTAGATTCATGTATTAAATCTGAAGCAGATTATCACAGGAGATATGACTGAAATAAATGGCTTCATTTTTTGTTCTATTTTGTTTACTTATTTGACCTAATTATAGGAAATTCTGAAAACATTAATGATACAAATATCAAAATTAATAAATGTTGGGAACATGTGTGAGCCTGATAGAGCTTAGGGAGAACCACTCCCATCTTTGGATGGAGGTCTGAGAAGATAACCTCTTGGTAAGTCTCTCTCAACCGAGGTGAGCATAAGGGGGGAAACTCAGACTTGGTTCTTTCCTTCTTGACTCTCAGGCCCACAAATACCCCAGTACTTCCCTCCATTAACTGCAGGCCACATGGCTGCAGATTCACTTATTCAAAGTCACCTTCTGAACACACCTTATCACACACTTCATCACACACCTCAGAGCCCAGACAAGAGAAATTCCAAACTATATGGCCTTTTGATATCCATCTTCTCTCTGTCTCACCCTACGGGTTTAACCCCTATGCTTCTCTCAAATACCTTTGGATAATTAAGTTGCTTGTGTTATGGAAAATAACTGTCTTGTATCTCATCAATTCCTGTCATACCAACCCCCTACCTTGGGGGCATGCTGACTGTTAAGAAACCTGTAATTTCTGTCATATTGCAACAATAATTACCTCCATTGCTTTTCTATTTAACTCATGTCCACTTTGCTAATAAACGGACTCTAGGATTCTGGCACTCAAGGACTCAGATTCTAGATTCACTCTGAGTCCCCTGGTGTCTTTTACTTCGTGTCACCCCTGTCGTGAGCGAGAAAGAACCAGCCTGTTACCTTTCCCCTGGAGGACACCCTGCCAGAGAAGGAGAGAGACACCCCGAAAAATAAAGAGAGGGACTGAGAAACAGCTCATAATCATAGAGTATACGTTTTGCCATGTGTGAGGACTCAGATTCAAGTTCCTGGTACCATGAAGAAGCACCTGTATGGGGGAATCTTCAAGAGCAGTGGAGCAATGTTGTGTTATTTCTCCTTGTCTCTGTCTCTTTCTTCCTCTGTGTCTGTTGCCTTTGGTTTAAAAAATTAAAACCAGGAGCAGAGGAGTTATGCAGGTAAAGAATCCCAGCAATGGGAGTCGGGCGGTAGCGCAGCAGGTTAAGTGCACATGGAGCAAAGCTCAAGGACTGGCGTAAGGATCCCAGTTCGAGCCCCCGGCTCCCCACCTGCAGGGGAGTCACTTCACAGGCAGTGAAGCAGGTGTCTATCTTTCTCTCCCCCTCTGTGTCTTCCCCTCGTCTCTCCATTTCTCTCTGTCCTATCCAACACTGATATCAATAAAAACAACAACAATAACTACAACAATAAAACAAGGGCAAAAAAAGGGAATAAATAAATAAAAAAAGAATCCCAACAATATCCCTTATGGTAAAAGAAAGAAAAAGAGAAAATAACAAACATATTGAGGGTTTACTGTTTACCAATTGTATTCAAAGTGGTGTGTGTGTGTGTGTGTGTGTGTGTGCGTGCCTGCGTGTGTATGGTGTGTGTTAATTCGTTGAATCCTGCAAACACCCCTCTGAGGTCGACAATTTATTCACATTTTACAGAAGAGGAAATGGAAGGATGAGGAGGCCAAGGAATCTGCTCAGGTTCATTTCAACCAGCAGTAACCACACGCCAGTGGTGGTTCCTCTATGTATTTAGGCAGCCTAGATGCGTAGCCCATAGCTACACTTACACAAGTATACTTTATGGTGTTCACACAATGACAAAATTGCCTAATGCCATATTTCTCATAAGACATTTCAGTTGTAAAGAAGCACATGCTATTCTAAAGAGAGTTTGCAAAAGCCTGCCAGATGATGCCAAATTATATTTGGAACCTAAAACAGTTTTATTCTCATGTCAAGCCCCACAAACCCTAAAACCTGAGATCTCTTTTTTAAAAAATATTTACTTATTTATTTTCCCTTTTTGTTGCCCAAGTTGTTTTATTGTAGAAGGGGAAATTAATAGTTTTATTAAGAAGGGGATCCACTTCCATCTCCCTTCAAATTGATCTGAAGGTTATGTTATAAAGAAGGGCATTGGCCAAGGCAATGAAATGCATTTGTAGTGACAAAAAACATGTTGATGCTAGACAAAATTCCAAGTGCCCAATCTGTAATCTCTCTCCTATGGCACTCTGGGCCTTTGTTCTTATCATCACTGGAATGCTCTTTCTCTTTCTCCATACCCACTTGGTTCAATCTTTCTCCCTTCAATTTACCTCTCAACAGTTGCATTAATGGCAGCCCACGGGCTCACCCATTCAAAGTATCAAGCCCACCACCGCACACCACAATCTATCCCCTTCATTCTACATAATTACTCAGCTTAGAATTTATTAACATCTGACATATGTTTTCAATTTATTTCTGTAGTCTTGATAGAAAAGTTAACTGAAAATAAAAGTATTGAACATAGAAAAATTAGACAATGCCTTATTGCAGTTTACTTTATTGGTTATTTTGGGGAGTCATTTATATTTTCCATAATTATTTTGGATTTATACATATGTCCTCATAGATTGAAAAAACTAAATGTTTTTGAGGGTAAAGATTATCTAGTTAGAAATCATAAGATTATAGAAAATGCCTAGCAAACAGTAGATGATCAATTCTTTTTTTTTTTTTTTTTTGTAATCAGAGCACTGTTTACAATTCTGCTCTGTGGTGGTACACAGGATTTTTTTTTTTTTTTTTAAGCAGAGCACTGTTCAGCTCTGGCTTATGATGGTGGGGTGGGGAATTAGACCTGGGGTTTAGGAGCCTCAGGCATGAAGATCTATTTGCATAATCAATTTACTATATACCCGTGACCTGGTCAATTAATTCTTAATGAACAGTGAATGCTTTCTCATAAGTTCTTTTTCTATAATAAAATAGTCAGACAAGCAGAAAAAAACAATGTGTTTTCTTTTTTTAAAAAAACCTGACCATACTTTTTTAATTTAATTTTTTATTATCCTTATTTGTTTGATAGAGACAGCCAGAAATTGAGGGTGGTTGAGAAGGAGTGAGACAAAAAAGACACCTGCAACACTGCTTCACTCTCAAAGCTTTCCCCTTTGGGTGGAGACCAGGGGGCTTGAACTCGAGTCCTTGCATTGTAACATGTACACTCAACCAGATGTGTCACCATCCTGCCCCCAATATGTGTTTTCTAATAGTGACTCCCATGCACTACAATTTCAATTTCTTATACAATCAAAAATGCATTTGAAAATAAAAATAATGCCATCTGCCTTCTAATCCTTCCAGCTAAGCTATTTCTTGTTTATATATATAACCTCCTGTGATGCCCCTCGCTTACAGAATCCATTGACACTTACTGTTGTACGCCCACACTGCAGATTCTCCTGTTATTGTTGAAGCCAGAAATGGTTGCCATCTCCTCATTGCTCAGGTTAAACACCTGGAAAAGGGAACCATTCCAAATATCAGTGAGCAGTTAGTTTGTGGTGTGATGTAAGATAGCCAACCGTCCTGTAAGGGTGCAAGCTCATATCCATACACTAGTGGCCACAGAACTTTCTCCCATTATCCACTAGAGACAAATCTTACTCTATCATAGGCCCACCAGAATCTGTGTCTTAGGGTCTGCTGTTCAAAAATGGGAAGACAAGCAGGCTTAGAGAGAAAAAAAAAACTATACTATCATAATGACTGTGTCCTGTGATGGATTAGCTAATTCTTTAGAAAGACAATTCTCCAGGTACATGACTCTGGTGATGCTATGACTAGAAATAATGTAGGTTCCAATACTTACTGTTCTTCAGTCATTCAAGCCTTGGTTCAACAGTGTCTATAGCATGTGGAAAATCAACTATTGCTTGTTTGAAGTCAGGGTCACCCTTTCCCATAGATATCATGTTTTTACTTGCAGTAATATCAAGGTCACTGAAGAGAGCCATGAAGACTGTGCTCCCAGAAAGGGTACCTAGTTCAGAAGCCGAGTATAGACAAAACAAACCCATTATGTACTTGCCAAGACTGCTCACTGGCACAGGAATTGAATTGACCTCAATATAAGGCATTTTTTCACAACTTTTGGCTTAAAAGAGTCTGCCCAATCATAAGTATGTATGACAGCACCTACAAATTCAACAGGTACCTGTTATTTATGTGTTAGGAGTCCTGATCTTGCCCAGGAGTTGCTGGCAATATAAATGTAATCAATGTGCTTTTATCTTTTGAGAAGGTACAGGCTGATGAAAATGCAATGACTTCCTTTGGGGGGATGATCACCAAGATCCTGAGACTGGCACTAAATCACTAGGCAGAGTCCTCATTCTGGGTGTCAGGGAGATGAGAGAAGGATGGTTGCTATCTTTCCATTGCTCAGGTTAAAGACCTGGAAAAGGGCACTGTTTCAAACATCACTGAGCAGTTAGTTTGTGGTGTGATGGAAGATAGTCAACCATCCTGGCAGGGCACAAACTCATATCCATACACTGGTGGGCCACAGAACTTTCTCCCATTGTCCACTAGAGACAAATTTGACTCTACCATAGACCCACCAGAATGTGTCTGTGTCTTAGGGTCTGCTGTTCAAAAATGGGAAGACAAGCAGGCTTAGAGGTACAAAACCCATGGTGTCATAGTGACTGTGTCCTTTGATGGACAAAAAATATCTGGGGAGATTTTATGTTGGAATTTAAACTGGAACTAAAAAACAATGACATGAATCTCTGTATTCCAAGCATCAGGAAATATCAGTATATAAGATATCACCAGGAAAAAACCCAGAAGGCTACTAATTAGAATTTTAATTTTGTATTTGTGCTAGATTACAGAGACCAACTAACTATAAACAAATAATTAGATAAATGGCCTGCCTTTACCCTAAACATGCTAACTGAGGAACCCCAAAATTCACGTCTCTGTGGTTTCACTAATGTTTTCAAGATGGGACTTCAGTTTTTTTTTTTTTTTTTTGTGTGTGTGTGTGGGGTGTATATCCATGACAATAGTAATTTCATAATTTGTTGAAAGTCTGGGTCAATATCTGTATCTAGAGGAAAATTTCAATCTGTGCACATCAGTTACAATGCTTACAGCTGTCAAGTAAGAAAAAAGCTCAACGAAATACCTTAGGCTTTAAGCTTTCACACTAAAGAGTTGAATTCACTTGTCTCCCTTATCCTGGAAAACAAAAGGTCACATAGGCTCCTAAACTGAATATGGGCCCCAGATCACATCAAATCAATGGGGTTTACAGTCACCAATATTTATACCCCTTTCCCATAAATTTGGGTAAGCTATTCTCTTCCCTGATCCATCTTTCTGGTCCTTTTTCTAGCCATGACATCATCTCCCCAGCCAATAACTTGAATCCACCTGCATATCAGATGTCAGGCTCAGAAAAGAAAAAAAAAGCATGTTCCTATTCTTTTTTTTTCTTTTTTACTATTTTTTATTTATTTATATAAAAAGGAAACACTGACAAAACCATAGGATAAGAGGGGTACAACTCCACCTAATTCCCACCATCAGAAACTCCATATCCCATCCCCTGCCTTGATAGCTTTTCTATTCTTTGACCCTCTGCAAGTATGGACCCAAGGTCATTTATCCCTCTGGGAGTATGGACCCAGGATCATTATGAGGTGCAGAAGGTGAAAGGTCTGGCTTCTGTAATTGCTTCTCTGCTGAACATGGGCATTGGCAGGTCAATCCATACTCCCAGCCTGTCTCTCTTTCCCTAGTAGGTCAGAGCTCCAGGGAAGTGGGGCTCCAGGACATATTGGTGGGGTCATCTGCCTTGAGTCTGGTTGGCATCATGATAGCATCTAAGTAGTAGTGGGGCTGAGTAAGAGTATACCTTTTTGAGTGTACATGTTAGCATGCACAAGGACTCGGGCTCAATCCCTTGTTTCTTGCCTACTTGTGAGCTTCACAAGTGGATAAGCACTCATGTAGCTGCCTTTCTTTCTCTTCCCCTGCATGTCTCCTCTTCCTCTTTCAATTTCTCTTTTTCTGATCAAAAACAAATAAACAAACAAAAGAAGTAGCTTTCGAGGATGGAAATAGGTCAACTTCCATTCCTTTTTTATTCAAATTTCCCCCCACTGCATACCCTAGTCACATAGTTAACTTAGTTTTGTTGTCAAAGTTCACTGGATGTTTTGGTTTCTTGTTTTGTCTATAAATCAACTTTCTATCTTTACACTTGGGTGAAACCATCCAATATGTGCCTTTGTTGGTTTGTTTGATTGGTTTTGTTTTACACTGTTTCACTGAGCAGTGAGAAATCCTTAAGCTACCCCAGAAGACCCCTTGTCAGCAGCTACTATTTCAACACCTGATTGGGACAGGGAAACTGGAATGAGAATTGCTCCCATCGTTAACCCTTGTGGCCAGTAATAAACTAGATATCCAGATAGTCTAACTTCAGATTACTCAGGGTCTTCTGAAATTCTTGCCTCACAAGGTGTTTCTCAAAGAAAGTGGGCCATAACCAGTTTTAAAGTATAACAGCAAGATGTCAGTACTGAAGAGAAAGGGATAAATCATACTTAATCTCCTTTTTTTCTAGATCTACATCCTCATAGACAGGGAAGGTCACTGAGAACTATGCTGATGGATACTAAATCCAGGTGTGCAAGATTATCAGATGCTTTGCAAACCAATGCCTTTTTTATGCACTGACCTTTTTTTTTTTTTTTTCAATTCTCCTAGTGTTTTCTATGTCTCATCTATTACTCAGTACATTTGGCAGGGATTTTGTATTTCTTTGCATGTGTAATAAGTTTCCCAGATCTAGATTCCTAAGGTAGAAATAATGACTAGTTTTGTAATGTGAAGCATCAGTAAACCTTAGGAAGTGGATGATCTTCTTTTTGAATTTCTGTATGTCAAGCTAATGAGCCCCAAGTGACGCCACTGTCAGGAGTTGATCCAGACTCAGACACTGCATATAGCAAGGCTTTTTTGTCCCCACTTTTTAGAGTTTGCATGGAGAAATATGCTAAAAAATCTTAGGGCTTTCCTTTCTATATGACTATGTTTTTCTCTTGCAGCCTTCAGAATCCTTTTTTATCCTTACTCCTTCCCATTTTAACTGTGATGTGTCTTGATGTCTGTAATTCTGGGTCAATTCTTTTTTTTTTTTTAATTTATTTATTTTATTTATTTATTCCCTTTTGTTGCCCTTGTTGTTTTATTGTTGTAGTTATTATTGTTGTTGTCGTTGTTGGATAGGACAGAGAGAAATGGAGAGAGGAGGGGAAGACAGAGAGGAGGAGAGAAAGATAGACACCTGCAGACCTGCTTCACCGCCTGTGAAGCGACGCCCCTGCAGGTGGGGAGCCCGGGTTCGAACCGGGATCCTTACACCGGTCCTTGTGCTTTGCGCCACCTGCGCTTAACCTGCTGCGCTACAGCCCGACTCCCTATCTGGGTCAATTCTTTTTGGGACTCTTTGGGGTTCTTAAATCTTTATGTGCTTCCTGTTTACAATGGGGAACTTTTCTTCTGTTATCTCCTCTAGTATACTTTCTTCCCTTTCCTCTCTTTCTTCCTCTGTAAAGCCAGTTATGTGTATATTATTTATGAGGCCATTCCACATTTCTCTGTTGTTGTTTCCAGTGTCTCGTTTTTTTTTTTTTTTTAGCTCTCTTACTTATTTTTAATTTTCTGTAATTCATCCTTGACCTTGCTAACTCAGTTTTCTGCCTCGGTAATTCTGCTCTCACTTATTTCTGCTTTTTTTGTTACTATGTTCAGTTACTGGATTAGCTTGTTCAACTAGTTTGGGCTTTTAACTCTGCTATCTCAGCTTTTAGCTTTCTCATTATCTTGAAATAGTTCATGTTTCTTCTCACAGTCTCAACTTTAGTTTCCCTATTTCTGATCATATTTCCCATAAAAGCTTTCCTCACTCCTGTGATTATCACACAGATTACTGTTTGGATGTCTTCATCGTTCTTTGTTTCTGGCTTGTTGGGATATTTTTTTTCTGGGATTCTGTCTTGGTGCATTGCTGCAGTAGTTCTTTTTGGTTTTATCATTATGCCTGATTTTTTTTTTTTTTTACATTTATGTTCTGGGAGTTTACTTATGTAGATTTGCACAGATCTTATCTTCAATATATTTATCTCTGTGTAGAGCCTGTTTCCTCTGATGATACAACTAGATCCCAGGAAAGAGTATATAGCAACCCCATGGGGATAGGCTTTTGTTTTTCTTGGGATAAAGTGACACAAAGTCCTAGTACAGAGGTAGGTCAGTCCAAGCAAGCAACACCCAAGTTACAGAATAATATTCCTCATTCTATAACTTTCTCCGACAACAGTGTGCCAGTCAGGTGGGGTTTGCCACTGAAGCCTGAGTCAGGTTTTAGAGCTGTGTGTAGGAGCAGTAGTTGTGGTATAACACCAGTAGTCGAGGCTCCTCTGGAGCTGTTTTTCATATTAAGGCATATATACTCGTTCAGTTAAAATTTTGGAGCTGTTTATAGTGGTTCAGTTAAAATTTTGGAAAGAGGCTCTTGTAGGTCAGTAGCTAGCTGCCTGAAATTCCAGGAAAGTCAAGAAAGGGACATTGGAATCCCTTGTAGCTGTACCGCCTTCGTCTTACATTGCTGTTCAGATACGGTGTGATGTGGCCACTGATATTTTGGTTCCAGGAACCCTGAAGCCAACCATCCTGTGATGTGTGTGTCTCAGGAGTGTTGTTCTAATGTTGCCATCACTGCCCCTGGAAGATAAGAGGTAGGGTACCAGTAGCTGCCATAATAATAGGTGATTCTCCTGTGTTCAAATTATAGAGAAAAACAGACGACTGAAACAGCTACAAAAAAGAAAAAAGCAATCACGGCAAACAGAAGAAGTACACAATTAACAAACTAACAGAATATGTATATATTCACTAAGAGAGACAAATGGAAAACATTCAAAACAACAACAGAAAGTAAAAAAGTAAAAAGGAGTCAGAAAGAGAAGAGGAGAAGGGGAGGAAATAAGAATGTGCATATGTAGGCTCACCACTCCTGATGGTTCTAGTAGTGCTAGTATACAGAGGTCTTGTCTTAGATACCAAACTAGTTCCCTTATCTTCAGCTGGGAAGAACGTTGACCTGATAAAGGTTCTCCATGTTCTCGGAGTACCTATATTTGCAAGTCTCTGCAGCAGTGATGTGATGAATGAGTGTATGTTGCCAGGGTGGCTCCCTGATTGTTTCAGGGACAGACCAATCAGCCTGCCAAGTTGCTTCTGGCCTATCTGCAGTTCAATTTCAGTCATAGAAGGTCACAAGCATCCACACAGGGGCCTGACTCAACAATCAGACAATGTACAAGGCGGGCTTTCTCTTCAGAGACGTCCTGCTCTGGATTCTGCCCTAAACTTTTTCCACTGCCTCTGGAGCTGTGCCTTATTATCTTGGCATAATACTGGTAAGCAGGACCAGGATAAGCTTGACAAAAAATATACTCTGAAAAATTCAATCCCTTGGCCAAAGGCAATCATAAATAGTTCAAGGAAATTTATTCCTCAGCCCTACCAGGGACAAAATGTTGTTGGCTGATAAGGCCCCTCTCCCAAGATGGTTTGTATTTTGTTTGGTTCACAAGAGAGATGTTGGAAATCTCTGTAATTTTGATCTGCTTTATTGAGTGCATCTGAGTAGCCTGGAATCAGACCAGAAAGATTTCTCATTTGGGGGTCCTTATCCCCAAATGCCTGGCAGCTCTTCCTTCTTGAACAATTTGCTTCTGGTCTTGAGGATAGGGGTCAGGCAGTGAGGTAGAAAACTCATCACTCACCTTTGTCATTTTCAGTAACATACATATATATATATATGTATATATATTATATACATAAATATAAATGTTTAATATATATATATTAAACATTTCCTCTGTGATTTCTCTGTGTTCCTTCTTGAAGTTTCTCCCCAACTGGCTTGGAAATACCATTTTTACTCAGAGATACCAGGACCTGAAGAAATTTCTTGAGACAAGTCAGCCTATTAGTTGTCTTCATGTAGCCATGTTGACTCTACCGTGTTAATTACTTTTCAGCTACCTGGTTGCCTCCATTTTCTCTGGTACAATTTATCTCAGAATTCCCCTTATGTTAACATAGCAGCTCTGTTTTTGAGCACTTAGGTCCTTTAGAACTTACCTTGAGCTATGGAGTAAGCCCACATTCAAACTCGCCAAGTACTATGTTACACATGGAGTAAGTGCTTCAGTGTAACACTTATGAATTCCACAGACTTCAGCTTTATGAGTTCCTTCATCCATATAAAATAGTTAAGATATCCTTTATGATTAAAAAATTAGGAAATTAGAATAAAGGATGGTTTATACTTTCCTTTCTGGACTGAGTCTAAAATAATTAGAATTCAAACATACTTGATGTCCTCTGAAGATGTCATGGGCTGCCTAAATCTAGGTCTACTGGTCTTCAGTAGGTGAATCCTTTCATAGAGTCCATTCCTAGATCTGACAAACTTTTTCTTTATTTATGACTTTTTTTTTCTTACTAACAGTCTTTATTTTTCTTAGTAACCAATTTTGAGTTTATAGAAAGTATGGAAATATTAGTAGCAAGTAAACTTCATAATTCACATTGTGTTTTGCATTTATAGGTTCTGAAAAATTCATAGTGACCTATGTCCATTATTAATATACCATACAGAGTATGTTCATAGATCAAACTGTCCTCTCTCCTCCACTGTTAATCTCTATCTTTTTCTACTCTTCCTCAAAATCTCTGATAATCACTAATCTAATTACTGTTCTTGTAATTTTTCCTTTTCCAGTATGTGATATAACTGGTTTCATACATTGTGTACCACTTTTGGATTGACTTCTTTTACTTAACAAAATGCATTATGCTTCTTCTTAAGATTTACATGGCTTGTTAGCCACAGGATGGATAAGCCTTATTTTGCTTATTCATTCAACTGTGT
Source organism: Erinaceus europaeus (assembly GCF_950295315.1). Taxonomy (NCBI): domain Eukaryota; kingdom Metazoa; phylum Chordata; class Mammalia; order Eulipotyphla; family Erinaceidae; genus Erinaceus; species Erinaceus europaeus. Next base: position 106,236,495 of record NC_080169.1, read on the forward strand.
AATGGTACCTTAGTTGGTTCTGATTTGGGGCAACTATAAATAAAGTCGATGTAAACATTCATATACAGGTTTTTGCGTAGACATATTTTCAGCTCATTTGGTAAATAATAAGGAGCACAATTTGCTACATCGGGTAAGAAGCAGATGCCTAATTTTATGCCATTTTTTTCTGAAGCCTTTCATTTACTTTCACACACTTAGTCTACCCTTACAATCTCTCTAGAACTTATTGTGATGTTGTCTACATTTCTTTCTGAAAATGTATGTATAGTTGCTCTCAAATTTGGAAAGCTTTCTCATTCATTTTTATTCTATTCAGTTTTCCAAGTGCATGGGGCTTCTAACTACACACTTTTATTTCTCCCAGTTAATACTATTACGCTTATAATTTAGGAGTGAAATAAATTTTCTGAGACATATGTCTCTTCAGTCAAGTATCTTCTGATAGACCTGAATTAAATTTTACCTTGTGTTTGTCCATCAGATATAAACTAAGTCAATAAAACTAAAGGTCACACCTTTGTTAATAGACGTTAGTTAGATTAGAAACTCTTACACTACAAGTGTTAAATTTCTGCATAGTCACAGTGAGTCAACACATACAGCATATTTGAAAATCAGGCTTATGTTACTACACTTAATTAAATTATATAGTCTTTTTAATCATTATTTTATATTTATTTATTTTACCCTTTGTTGCCCTTGTTTAACATTGTTGTGGTTATTGATGTTATTGGACAGGACAGAGAGAAGTGGAGAGAGGAGGGGAAGAAAGAGAGGAGGAGAGAGAGACAGACACCTGCAGACCTGTTTCACTGCTTGTGCAGCCACTCCCCTATAGGTGGGGAGTTGGGGGCTCAAACCGGGTTCGTTACGCTGGTCCTTGTGCTTTGTGCCACCTGTGCTTAACCCTCTGCGCCACCATCTGACTCCCTAAATTATATAGTCTTATTATTTCAAGTATAAAAGGGATTATAAACATAGATCAATTACATAGACATAAATTCAATTATATGCACATTTTTATTTTCCATTCACTAAAATAGGTAAAGAAAACAAAAATATTTCCCTTAAGAATCACTTTCATAATAAGTAGTACCTGTCTTTGTTAGCAGCAAAATTATCATAAGATTACAATATATAAAGTTCAATTATGGTTTTTCTTTTGGATAGAAACAATTGCTGTGAAAGATATCATTTGATTCTGTGTACCCATTTTAGTAGTTGCATTATGGAACGGGAACTTTACCTATGAATCATACAAATTAAGTTGACTTACAATAGAAACTCTGACTGAGACCAAAGGACTTCCTCTTCACACTAAGATAGGAAATGACAACGTACAGCCACAACTTCCATCTCCTCCCTCTGCAGTATGGTATCTCATAATTTATTTTATTTTATTTATTTAAGACAGGATTGATCAACAAAACCATAGGGTAGGAGGGGTACAACTCCACACAATTCCCACCACCCAATCTCCATATCCCACCCCCTTCATCAATAATAAATCACCAATGAAATTTTTTAAAAAAGAAAGTAAATATGGTGATATTTGGACATTTGTTTTCCATAATCTTTGGGAGGCATTTTCTCCTTGGTGTCCATAGGGAAAGCCTTAAGAGATTTTGGATTGGTGAGATTTTTTTGGATTGGTGAGCCCAGTTTGCTTTCTTTTTTCAGGGCTGATTCAGGCTGCAGGATTCCTGAACTGACTTCCTATAGTGTGTGCTTCATAGAATAATGTAAGTTCAAGAAGTTGTGGATTTTGAAAATGAAGATACTGTTGTTTTCTAGGGAAATCTTTCCCCTAGTAGCTTTTCCTAGGAAACTTCATTGCACCCAGGGGAAGGTACAAATGAAAATAAGTAAACAGACAAGAAATACAAAAATACATCGATTTGGGGGCCAAGCTGTGGTGCACTTGGTTAAGCACATATAGCAGTAGGCGCAAGGACCCACAATGATCTGGGCTCAAGCCCCTGGTTCCCCACCACCAGAAAGGATGCTTCACAAGTGGCAAGTGTCGAAGCAGATTTACAGGTGTTTATCTTTCTCTCTCCTTCTCCTCTCAGCAGCTTCTCTCTGTCCTATCCAATAAAAATGGGAAAAAAATGGCCACCAAGAACAACGGATTCATAGTTCTGGCACCGAACCCCAGCGCTAACCCTGAAGACAAAGCAGACAGACAAGCAAACAAAACAACAACAATAACAACAACAATAAACCAGATTTTCTGCTCCCTGGGTGGTTTACAGGAAAGAGACTAAGTAGATCTATGTTTTTCTTGCATCTAACTTTTAATTTGCAGGAAGAGATCTAGCATGCAATGTTTGTTGAGTTACTTAATATGAAACATTTGGAAAATATACGTTCACAATGATAGTGGGCATTCTTAGACTATATTTATATTCAGTTCAGTTTTAATGGAACTTGTAAAATTTTGATTTCATTCATTTATCAACATTCCCTTTCCTAAAATACATCTCACAACTAACTGCTGCTTACCATGGAAACTGCAGGTGCAATATCCGAATCACCTGGAAGAGTTTGCAGGGGTGCAAAAGCTCAGGTTCCACTCCAGGCTGCTGATGTGGAAGCTACACTTTGCAGATCTGCAGGTAGTCCCCCTGACTCTAAAGTCTGAGAAGTATTGTGACTCTAGAATGTTCCAATATGAGCAGTGCTGGTTCTGTTTCCTCAGATGTACTCATGTCAGATAATCAGACCCTAAAAAACACTTCCTGGGATCAATGAGTTCATTCCTGATTCTCTCCTAGATTAAGTTTTATCACTCCTTTCTAACTACCTTCTGCTTTCACTTACAGCAATGACAGAACCATCCTCACTAGTTCCCAGTAATAGTCTTTATATTCCTTCTTTTTCTCTCCTGTCTGTCTGCTCATCTCTCGTCTTAGTCTCAGACAACCGTCATTCCCAGAGCAATCTTGGTTAGTCTCAGTGAGTTGATTCATTCCAATTTGATTCAATTCTAGTTTTTTTTTTTTTTCTGGAATAGTAGTGTTTCATTTCAAACTAGATCTTGTTAGAGCTTAGGCAAGTAACTACGTCCTGCTCATCAAAAGATAGTAAGCAGTTCAGGCAACGTTTCATAATGTAAAATGTGATATTTGCTAGTTTAATGAGTGACCCAACTTCTTGAGCTTTTGTGAATGAGAGACCAGTATGGCAGATGCATGCATTTCTTTCATCTTCTGGTCCAAGCTGTCGTTTGGCACCATCTGACAGGCATTTGTTGGGTTTCACTTAAAATATAGTTATGTGTCTCATATCTACAAGGATATATATTTTTAGTGATACTTGAATCCACCAATGTTCACTGTTGAGAATCATTTTAAATATTCCTGTAGATTGTTTTCTGTAATCCTCTTTAGTATATCTCTTTTATCTATAAAATTCACAGTGTGATCCCAGTATAATACAATCTAGATTTAATGACATGAAATGGAACATTTACTAGACTTGACTTAAGAAGACCTAGGTGTTTGGGCATTGTGCGTCAGTCTACAAGTTTGAATCCTTTCAGGTTCCAAATATAGATTGGCATTGTGCAGAATTTTGCTGAAATGAAATAACTCTATTTCTTTATGTTTTCCTCCCTCCCTTCCTTTCTCCCTCCCTTCTTTTCTTTCTTCCTCTCTTATTTTTATCTTTTATTTTTGGTATTTTTCTGGGCTTCACAGCTCTAGGCTGATATTTTCTGATCGAAATAAATAGAGAGTAAGACAAAGAGAAGGGGAAAGATACCACAGCACTACAGCTCCCTACACTGAAGTGGTGGCCAGGCGCGGACCTGGGCTGTGTGTATGGGAAAGCAGGCACATTATCTGAGTGAGCAATTTTGCAGGATATAAAATGTTTTTTCCAGGCTGAGGGTATGAATCGACCTGACAATGTCTATGTTCAACAAAGAAGCAATTATAGAAGCCAGACCTTCCACCTTCTGCACCCCATAAATAATTTTGGTCCATACTCCCAGAAGGATCAAGAACAAGGAGCTTCCAATAGAGAGGATGGCACATGGAACTCTGGTGGTAGAAACTGTATGGAATTATAACACTGTTATCTTAAAATCTTGTTAATCATTATTAAACCATTAATAAAAATAAAATGTGTTTCAAGAACTGGAATATATTATGAAAAATATATCACTGGACCATTTTATCATAATGTGAACCTCATACATTAAACAAGTGTCAATGGTATAGAGGTATTGTGTATGTGGTTCCTCTTGACTAAAGTGATGAATTGAAGCAGGTGCTTTGGTGTCCCACATTTCCATTGCCTCTTCTGTAGGCTATGAGTAAACCCCCAACTCAAAGAATGGTTGTAGGATTTAGCGAATGAATACAAGCAAAAACCACATCAAATAATATTGCTGTGAAGTAAAATCTCAATAGATGTTTATTATTATTAATATTTTTATCATCAATGTTATCAGAGTTTTTAATACTTTTAATACTTTTATCATCAATGTTAGCAGAGTTTCCCATAATTGGGTCAAATAAGTAAAAAACACAGACATAAAAAGGATTTGCTCACTCAATCATATCTCCTCATGGAAAGCTGCTTCCGGTTGAAGACTATAGACCCAACACTGCCCACAGGATTTATGATTTCAGATGAGCTTGACAATGGTGGAGGAATGGGCAATACTTCTGAGAAGAGAGGGAATTATAGAGGAAATCTCACAAGGAGATTCAACTTCAGTATTCTTCATGGAAGGGATAGTCCTTCAAGTGAGACAGGCTGCAGAGAAAACAAGCAGAAAGAAGAATATGTGAATATTCCACTGGTTGAAAAGGATTTCCCCCCCTTTGGTCTATTCTATGGTATTTATTTATTTACTTTTTTTCAGTCTTTTACCCAAGATTCTATTAGAACACCAGAAAGGAGTTTCATCACCACTTTCCATGAAATCAATTTGAAGTCTGTGCTTCAAAGCCAGACAATGACCAGGGTGACAGAACAAACTCATACTGGCCACTATCAATAAGCCTGATGACAGGCCAAACAGGACACAGCTAATCAGTGCTCGCTCTCATTCTCACACCTCTGTGAGTCAATAACTGATTGTCTTTCTGAAGCTGACAAAGGCAGGGTCTAGCTTCTTTATTTGAAATCTCACCTTACTGGAAACTTAATACAATGATACATCTGGAAATATCACTCAGGTGCCACCAACTTCTACATGTTTGTTTTTAGCCAACTCCAAGGTGTTTATTTAACTGCCTACTTGAATTCTTGCCTTAGACATCTAATGGGTTGTTCATATATGTGGCAAATGAAATTGCCAAAGTTCATTTCCCAAATAACAATTCCATTCTAGTGTGGGTCAGACAAAAGCAACTACAAATAATTAAAAACACAGATACATCTTGGACTTCTAATTGGTTGGCAAAACCAACTGCTTCTGCTTTCCAGTACTTCCCCAATTTAATAGATACCCTGTCATCTTCTTACTCATGTCTGGCCACAGTGATCTTCACCATATATATTATCATCAATCACTTTGTAGTCCCACAGTGCAAAAGTCACTGTAGATGTTTTTAAGACATGACTTGGATGTTGCTTTTATTCTGCTCTCAATTCTGTAATGGTAGCTCAACTGTCTCTCAAATAAAGCCAAGGACTATTGCTGAGCCTTGGTGCTGGCATCCACCAGCTGTGAATCCACCGCTCCTGGCAGGCATTTCCCCCCATTATTTCTTTTTAACTATTACTTGACAGGACAGAGAGAACTGAGAGGGAAGGGGAGACCCACACAGAGAAAGATAGACACCTGCAGACCTGTTTCACTGTGTGTGAAGCATCCTCCCTGAGGGTGGGGAGTGGAGGCTGAAACCTGAATCCTTGCTCATGGTAATATATGTACGTAATCAGATGCACTACTTCCCAGACCCCAAGCCAAGGCCTTTTCTATGGTCTAAGCTACATCACATATTTTGAATCCCTGACATTTATTCTGCTATTATTTATGCTTGCTTAACTTTACTGAAATGCTCAAGACACAATCCCACCTCAGGGTTTTGTCACTAAACTATCATTATTGTTGGAATTATCTTCCCCCACTTCATATCCACTTGGTTCAGTTCCACTTCCTATAGTTTATGTCTCATATTGTCAGCAAAGCATCCACTCATTCATCTTATTAAAGTATAAAATCCACCACTACCCACCCTACCCTATACTTTAATACTCTTTGATTATTGTGCCTAGAGTTTATTACTATGTCACATAGACATATTAATTAATTTCGGAAGCTTTCATAGAGAGTAATAGAGAAGCTAATGGTCTACAATAGTATAGTATAGACTAGAGCAGACAGCTAGACAGTGCTTTAATTTGTTAGTTGTAGAATTCATTCATAATTTTCATATATATTTTCAGTTTATACATATATGCCCTCTATTTATATGAAAAAAGGGAGAGTCAGGCAGTGGCGCAGAGGGTTAAGTGCAGGTAGTACAATGCCAAGGACTGGCGTAAGAATCCCAGTTCAGGCCCCCGGCACCCCACTTGCAGGGGGGTTGCTTTACAAGTGATGAAGCAGGTATGCAGGTGTCTATCTTTCTCTGCCCTCTCTGTCTTCCCCATCTCTCTCCATTTCTCTCTGTCCTATCCAGTAATGATGACATCAATAACAACAACAATAACTACAACAATAAAACAACAAAGGCAACAAAAGGAAATAAAATAAATAAATAAATAAGTAAATAAAAACTAGATGTTCTGAGGACAGAAACTGTCTAATGTTAAGTCATAACATCTATAAGGTGCCTAGTACCTAGAAGATACTGAATTAATATCTATTGGATTACTGTTCCTTCTTAAAATTTGAATTTATATTCAAATTTCTATACAAGCAGCAATGTGTATCACCTCATAATGATTCCCATGTACTAAAATTTCTATTTTGCCAAACTACAAGAAACTTGTATTTGAAGGTAACATTAACTTCCACTGCCTCCTAACCCTTCTACCTAAGCCACTTTAGTTTATAGAAACGCATAGGGGTTCTCCAATCTATAGAATCCAGTGACACTTACTGTTCTACTCCTCCACCACAGATCCTCCAGTTTCTATTGAAGCTGGCAATGGTAGCCATCTCCTCAACACTCAGCTTGAAGTCAAAGACCTGGAAAGGCAAGAATTTCAAACAGCAGTGGTCTTTTTTTTTTTTTCCTGGAGTGGTAAAGATGTACAGAAATTCTAACAGTATGCAAGCACTGTTAAATCACTGAACTTCCTCTCATTATTCACGGAGACAAACCAGGATCTACCTTAAGCCCTATGCAAAAAGGCAACTAGGTTTAGAGAAATTAAACCTCAGGTGGCATAGTGCTTGTGCTCCCTGACACACTTTTAGTCTCTTCCAGAAGGCAGTCTTCCAGGTATACTTCCCTGAATACTAGGAAGTGTGCATTTTGGCTAGGACAGTAAACATTAGGTTTGACACTTAGTCCAACTGCTTAGGGACAGCTAGAATCCTCTCAGTGCTAAAGGCACACTGAGCTCAGCCTTATCCAGAGGTCATGTGGAGCTCCAAGCACATCCTTGACCCATGTGCCAACCATCTCAGTTTCACTGTATTTAACTCCCTGGTCTGAAAGATGACAACAAGTTGGGAAAGTTTAGGGGTTGCATACAGAGTCAGGATTAGAGGCTAGTGAGAAGGACTCCCCTCTCTGAACTTCACTGAGGGAAACCAGGGTTTATAATCCGAAATCTTACATTAAAATTCTCAATGATGCGTGCTGGAGTGACTGACTTGGGAATTACAACCACATTCCTCTGGATGTGGAACCGGATCAGAACCTGTGCAGAAAAGAAAGTCATGTTTCCTGTTCTTTACAGTCATGTCCCCTCAATTAAAGAGGAAAATTTTTTTTCTCTGCTACTCACTGTGTCTTTAGTTAAAACAAGTAATACCAGCTGAGAACTTCACAATTTAATTATCCAACACTTGCCAAATACACTATTTGATTACCTCCTTAATGATTACAACAAATTTATGAATTGACTTTATGAAAAATAAGGAAAGCTGGGGGCCAGGTGGTGATGCATCTGGTTGAGCACACACTCTACATTATGCAAGGACCCTAGTTCAAGTCCCCGGTCCCCACCTACAGGGGGCAAACTTCATGAGTGATGAAGCAGTGTTGCAGGTGTTTCTCTGCCCTCTCTATCTGCTCCTCTTTTCTCACTTTCTGTCTCTATCCCAAACAAATAATTAAACAAAATATTAAAATTAATTTAATTTTAAATAAATAAAAAAATAATGAAAGTAACATGAGAACATATTTGGGGTAATAAAACTAAATGGCTGAGGTGTTTCTGAGCCCCAGTCTCTCAACTGAAGAAGCACTATCTTATCACTGGAGTATGGGGCTCAGCAGGAAGCTGTCAGGCAGATTCTATCCTTGTCTCTGAAACAACTGTTTTATCTCCTGATCAGAGAGAAAACTCAAGCCTTGTTACTAGTTCAGACTACAGTTAGCAGACTCCCTATTTGTTTTCATTTCCTTAAGCTGTTAAAGGAAGACTAGACAAGAGATAGGACATAGTGTCATCTACTGGGGCATGAATTTCACCAACCATCTAGACCAACAACACATTGTACCTGGGCTGTGGTTTTCTTGTGTTTATCAGCAATGGCCTTAATATTGGGGTCTTCCAGTAGGGCTGGATCACCTGGCTTGGCCCTAGAAATTGAAAGATATTTGGTTTGAATAATCACTATGATGACCATATGTAGATGAGAAGGATCCTAAGACTGTTCATCTATCTTAATGTGGGGCACAAGGCTGAAGTACTGGCATGTGTGCCTACCCATGTGCTCACCTATGGGCTCTGAAACCTTAGCATGTGAGGCTGGTTCAGCCTTGGGTGACTGAATGAGAGTATTCTGAATGTAGGAATGTTGCCATTAAAAAAATCAAAAATCTCCAGTCTTCCTTTGGCTATGCATGCACAATGCAGACAAGACATTTTCCCCTGTAGGTTAATCTCTCATCCTAATGCAAAAAAATTATAATATATATATCTGATGTTGATAAAAGATGCCTCACCAAGGTCTATCTGGAGATCCCAGAGGACTGTAAGCAGTAATAACAATGCCTTTGGAGTGGCAGTACTGGATCAGTTTATTCTGGGTAAGGTATGGATGACACTCAACCTGCAAAAACAAACAATTTTCTCTCTTTAGAGAAGGTGGTCTGAAGTTGAAAAACAAGATCAGAAGAGAAAACACAAGTAGAATCTGAAGTGGAACTGGCATATTGCACCAAAGTATAAGATTCTGGGGTGGGTGGGGGGAAGAATAGAGGTTCAAAAAGGATGACAGAGGACCTATAGGGGGTTGTATTGTTATGTGGAAACCCAGGAAATGTTATGCATGCACAAACTATTGTATTTACTGTCGAATGTAAAACATTAATTCCCCAATAAATAAATTTTTTAGAAAAGAAAAGAAATAGCGAGAAAATAGGCACACACACAAAAAAAGAAGGTGATCTGAGTTTTAAGATACTCATAAGAAAGAGAAGAAAAAAAAAAAACTCTGGGCTGATGACCTCACCAATGTGTCCTGGAATTCTACCCCACTAGGGAAAGATAGAAACAGGCTGGGGTTATGGATCAACTGGTCAATGGAGAAGTAATTATATCTCCAGTGGAGAAGCAATTACAGAAGCCAGTCCTCTCACCTTCTGCATCCCGTGAAGATTTTAACCCAAAGGTATAAAGAATAAGGACACTTCCAATTGAAGGAGTGGGATATAGGAGTTTCTCTAAAACTATACCCCTCTTATCCCACAATCTTGTTGATCACTATTAAATCACTAATAAAATAAATTTAAAGAAAGAAAGAAAGAAAACCAATAATTCCAAACATCTAGTTTTGCTATATTTGATAAGCACACACCAAGACATGCTTGGGAAATCCAAAAGAGTTATGAGCACTGACTGCTGAGAGGAGACTTGGTAAACAATACTGATGATACCTCCAAATAGCTAAGAAACAGTGGGCAGGCTCATCACACAGTGCTGAACAGAATGTACCTGGTTAGTCACTGGCTTGTGTTTCAGTCCAGGTTTGTTCAAGATCTTTTCAATTTGCAAGTGGTTGAAGTTAGAGACCCCAATGGCTTTCACCAACCCTTCATCCACCAGCTCCTCCATGGCCTGTTATAGAAAGAGACATGGTTAGTTGGTTGTGGGAAAGAAGGGGAGAGGGTGTTGTGATCCTGACTTGGAGGAGTCTTCAACATAGGCAGAAGATGTTGATAAAGGAACAGAACTGTTAGATTAGCTGGCACACTGAAAAGGAATTTCATCCCAGCATGTGGGCGCATATTAAGGGTTGTTAACAGCTCCATTGCTCTTTCCTAAACTCAAGGAACTAGAAATAAAGTGTAGGTTTTAATACTCATTCTCTTCTCACCCAACACTTGGTACAGGAGAGTCTGCACAATATAATGAACCATTGCTTGCCTGAGTTTTGTGTCAGACTTTCCCCACAGACACCATGTTTTCACCTGCACTAATATCAAGCTCATTGGGGAAGGTCGTGTAGATTGAGCCTTGGCAGGGATACCCATCCCAGACTTTGAGTGGAGACAAAACAAAACGATCACTATGTGCTTGTCAACTCTGCTTCCTATTACAGATATTGAATTGATCCCAAGGGAAGTTTTTTTTTTTTCTTTTTTCCATAGTTTTTGGCCTGCAAGGGATATTGGATGAACTTGTCTAATAATGTCTATGTGTGGCAGTTCATAGCTATTATTTATGTATTATGTAAGTCCTGTACTGATATCAGAATTGTTGGAAATACAGATACAAAAATGTGCTTCCTCACTTGCTTAGTGTGCTGTTTTTCTGTGTGTACAACCCAGGTCCTAGACCAGTTCTCACCACATTGATGGGAGCTGTGGTGTTGTAGTCTCTGCCTCTGTCTAAAAAAAATTGTGCTTCCTTTTTCTGAGAATTGACAGTCCAATGAAAGTGCTATGCTTTTTTTTTTTTTTTTTTCTCTTTTTGGGTAAAATTAGTCATGGACCTGACAGGATAGAGGCATATCCCTGAGAATCAGGGAAGTAAGAGAAGGAAAGACCACAACTGTGTGTGAAAACCTCGTATTAGAATTTAAAGTGAGACTTAAAGTATAACCTAGAGCAAAGATGTTTACAAATAACGAGGTGGGAGAGCAGATAAGAAGTAAAGGTTTTGAGGCTGGGGTTACAGAAGGTGTGAGGGTCTCTTTATCCAGTAATTTTCAATATTGGGTGAAATTTGGAACTGCTTGGGAGTTATAAAATACACTGAGTTAGGTGCACTTAGTAGAGCAGACATGCTACAAAGCACAAGGATCCAGATTCAAGCCCTTCCCCCCCCGCCACCTGCAGGGGGAAAGCTCCAGGAGGCAGTGGTGAAGCAGTGTGGCAAGTGACTCTTGATCTCCTCCTCCCTCTTGAATTGTCTCCCTCCATCCAATGAATACGTAAATACATTTGAAAAATGATATACTGATGCTTTTGATCCACTCTCTCAGTTCTTTATACCAACTTTTTCAGGGACATAACCTTGGCATTGGATTTATTTAAACTTTTCAAGTAATTTTAATGCAAGGTCAAGTTGATAAGGGCTAGAGTAGATGATGTACACATATTCACATAGGGTACAAGTTTAGAATTGGTAAGATCACAAAGTTCTTGTACTATCTGAGTTGATAATGGGACAATATATAAGACATAGTAGACAGAAACTCCAACCTACCTCCCAAGCATCCAAGAATGTTGCATTACTGGTGAGGAAATTGCCTTTATCATCTTTAGGAAAAACCTCCTTTTCACCTGAAATATACTGAACAAAATATAATGATCATCTAAACCTTTGGTTCTATTAAAGTAGTATGAAGTTAGTGACTTGTACCCAACTTTTACTTTTGCACGCTATTTTTTCAAGCTCAGTTACACACAATTTAAAAGAGATAAGTTTAAATAAAAACTATCAAACAAACAGTAGTGCACGCAAATTCATGCATTCAAATCTGGGAAGTTGAATTTAAAAACTATCTCTTGAATCTTCCCAAAACTTGACAATCATCATGGAAACTAATATAATATAACCAGGCCTAACTCCTACTTGGCACAAACTTCTGTTTTGAAATGGCAACAAAAGGATTAACTGCCAAAAGAATGATTTTATGGATAGGATACTGACCAGCTTCCACTCTTTTTCTATTTAACTTTTCTCTCATTGCTCATCTCTTCACAGAGTAAACCTTAGTTCACTGTATCTTTTGTTTGATCTCTTTTATCTATTAATCAATTTTATATTTTTACACTTATGTCAAATCACCAAGCACTTCCCCTTTCCTTTCTGACTCATTCTACTCAACATTATCTCATTGAGCAAGCTCTTCTTCAGCCTACTCCAGAGATCAACTTGACAGATGCTATTTTTCCACCACATGGGAAGAGGGTATTGAAATGGTTGTTGTTCAAACCTGGAATCCCTGTGGCCAGTGGATAAGGTAGATATCTAGATAGTCCAATTTCAGATCTGAAAGGGTCTTCTGACAGGCTTTCTTCACATGAGTTTTCTCAAAGAAAATGACCCATAACTGCAAAGTACAACAGAAGACATCAATACTGAGGATGGAAGATCTATATAACAATTAATTTTACTACTTTTTGACTAGGTGGGCAGGGGGGTTAGAAAAAACTGGTCAAGGCACCCACATCAAGGTAGACAGCGTCACCACAAACTAGTGCCATTTGCAGTAGTTTGATGACAATTTATTTTTCAACTCTTCTAGTGTTTTCTATTTAGGTTTTTTTTTTTTTTTTTTTTTTTTGCCTCCAGGGTTATTGCTAGGGTTTGGTGAAAGCTCATTTAGCATCCAGGACAAAGAGACCTAGTTGCATCAGTGGTTGACTCAGTATCAGTGTCTTATAATAAGGTCTATTTACTCCCCAGCTAAATGAGATTTTCTAGTACTTATAAGTAAAGTTGTTAGCAAGGTGAATATACAGTGATTCTCAACTCTTTTTACACCAACTATGTCCCCCTTTAGAAATGCTATTTGATAGCTCATCTTTTAATAGAATTAGTCAACAAAATTCATATGTTAAAATAGAGTGTGTCCCATATTTTCCAAAATATGCCCCATTTGGGAAACTTCGGACTATATTCCCAGTGCTGAAAGGTGGGGTTCCGGGTCTTTCCCTGATTGTACCCAGACTTTGAGTACTATGGAGCAAATTTATCTCATCAATGGGGAGCAGAGAGATGCCTAATGGATCCATTTCCACCAAGGAAACCAACTGGGATGGGTGGAGTGATAGCATTATCTTGCATACTACACTGTCTGAATGTCTGTGTGCTTGTGTGCAGGGATATTATACATACAATGATGAAGGTGCTAGGGATTGACCCGAGTTCTTAGGAAAAAACAGGCATAACTTTGAGTGTTGGCCAAGTCCAACACCTGCTTTAATTGCAATCCTTTTTTCAAATGACCCTATATACCTTGCTGACAATGAAGAGGTCCTCCCTCTTCACAGCTTTCTCCTTGATCTTTTCTTGAATGGCTTCCCCCACCTCATTCTCATTCTGATAAACATAGGCACAGTCGATGTGGCGATACCCTGCCTCAATAGCTGTCTTCACAGCTTCTTTGACTTGACCTGGAGAAGACTGAATGGAAAACAAAAAAGGACATCATATGCTGTATTTTTAAATTTTTTTTATTCATTTTGTTCCCCTTGTTGTTTTATTGTTGTAGTTATTATTGCTGTTCTTGACGTCATTGTTGTTGGATAGGACAGAGAGAAATGGAGACAGAAGGGGAAGACAGAGAGGGGGAGAGAAAGACAGATGCCTGCAGACCTGCTTCACTGCTTGTGAAGCGACTCCTCTACAGGTGGGGAGCCGGGGCTCAAACCGGGATCCTTATGCTAGTCCATGTGCTTTGCGCCACGTGCGCTTAACCCGCTGTGCTACCGCCCAGCTCCCCATATGCTGTATTTTTAAAGATAAAATGTTTAAATTTATTTCTTAATGATGAACTTATAGAATAATAAAATCAGAGCATTACTCTATATGATGCCAGTGATCAAACACAGAACCACATGCTAGTAAGTCTAGTGCTTTAACCACTAAGCTACTTCTCAACTTATTGTCAAAATCTTTTATGCCTAAACCACCTGAAATGAAATGTCTTAAACAGCAATGATGCTTTTTAAAATACAAAGCCAGACCTTCTACCTTCTGCATCCCACAATGACCTTGGGTCCATATTCCCAGAGGGTTAAAGAATAGGAAAGCTATCAGGGGAGGGGATGGGATACAGAGTTCTGGTGGTAGGAAATGTGTGAAGTTCTACCCCTCTTATCCTATGGTTTAGTAAATGTTTCCTTTTTTATAAAGAAAAAAGAAAAAAAGAAAAAAAATTAGGAGTTAAAAAAAAAAAGAACTGATGTAAGAAAAAAGACAAACAGAAAAGAAGAACTACTTTAAGGCCAGCAACGTAGTTTAAGATTAGCATACTTGCAGAGTGTGCCTGTTCTGTTAAACTTATGAATTAGGTGAAAGCCTATCCCCCCAATGCAATAGAGGACATTTTGTTGCTATGCTGTCTTTCTATCTCTTTATCTCTGTCCCTCTCTCTTTTCTCTTTCTACTTGAAAAAGTCAGCCCTGAGTGGTGAAGTCTGATTATCACCAACCAAACAAAACAAAACAATAAAAATCAGGTTTCTGTAAAGAAAACTCTTAAAAACTCTTGGAGGACCAGGAAGACAGCATAATGTTTATACAAAAGTCTTAGAAGCCTGAGGACCTTAGGTCCCATGCCATAAGCCAGAGCTGAGCAGTGTGCTTTGGTTAAAATAATAATAATAATAATGATAAAATAAAAAATATCCCTGGAACTATTCCCCTCCATCATTTTGAAGTTCAAGGGATTATGAATTATCCTAGGGAGCCCATCTGGTAAAATTAATAAAAGAGAGATATTAAGATGGCAGAAATTAAATCACTTAATAAACAGGAGTCAAGGAACCAGTCATTTCCTCAGCATGTAAAATCTGTTGTTCAATTCTTATATAAAATTTAGACAATTGGTAATAAGTCTCTATTATTCAGAATAATAACAATAAATATTTTAAAATAAAAAATAGAAAGAGGGTAGGTGTAGGAGGGTTGAGCAGTCAGATGGACAGAAGTGCTTTGGTGAAGAAGACTAGTCCTGGATTCAGAGCAAAGAACATGCACTAGGATAGCAGGAAGTAAATCCCTCTAGTCTTAGTAAGAGTGATTATGCAGACGAACTTTAACCATCACAATCTTGTGCAAATAGCAAACACGATTAATAATGTCAGAGCTAGTAATGAATTCATAACCATGATCCAGCAAAGTCCTCTAATAGAAATAATAATAGACATGTGGAAAAAAGAATATATTCTCTACTATGAAGACAAGAGCAATACAAAAAATGGTTACAAGATGAAGCCATGTACATTACCCAACAAGATAAAACTCTTCCTTATGATGCCAATGGTATGTGTCAAAAACTAGAGATCATATTAACATAGAATGAAAGGATGGAGATTTTTAGCAGTACATATCAATACTTCCATATTAGAAATATAGATGTATGGGACTGGGTGGTGGTGAACCTGGTTGAGCGCACACATTACAGTGTGTAAGGACACAGGTTCAAGTCCCTGGTAGCCACAGGAAAGTTTCACAAATGGTGAAGCAGGATGTCTCTCTATCTCTCTCCCTCTCTATCTCCCCTTTCCCTCTCAATTTCTGACAGTCTCTACCCTATAACAAATAAATATTTTTAAAAG
Source organism: Erinaceus europaeus (assembly GCF_950295315.1). Classification (NCBI taxonomy): domain Eukaryota; kingdom Metazoa; phylum Chordata; class Mammalia; order Eulipotyphla; family Erinaceidae; genus Erinaceus; species Erinaceus europaeus. The sequence goes on from NC_080169.1 coordinate 106,252,378, forward strand.
TCTTAAAAAAAGAAATATAGACATACAATAAACTCTTACGGATATTTTAATTTAAATTAATTGCATCATATTACTTATTATAGATTTAGTAAGCTTAATGTAAATTAATTGATTCCATTAATGATTTAATTGATCAAGTCAAATCGGTCTTAATTATATACATTTATATTGTGCAATATAAATATTAATATGATAAAAAGTGCACCTCCAATAACATAATGTTAAGAATCATGAAAGAAGCACTCCCAATTTGTTAGCAGAATTTTGTTAGTTCTCATGCCAGTGCAGTCTGTCCTCTGCTGGCACCAAGCTTTGGTAGTCAGTGTTTCTGAGACTGGAACACTTTCAGTTGCAGACCCTAGGTCAGCCACTCAGTAGGACTCTCGAATCTCTGCATTCCTTTCATCCCCCCGTCTCAGCCTTGTCCAGTGCTGCAGGTGCAAGTTTCACGCTGAGTAGTAAGGAGTGCCAGTCCCCCTTCTGACCCCAAGGCAGCAGCAAACACAGGACCATGCTGATACCCTAGAGCTAAAGGAATTTTCCAGGAAAAGACTATCAAGAAGCAAACTGCCATGGAAAACGATATAGTTTTCAAGTTCGATAACTACTTAAAACATAGTCCATGCAGTCAGCCCTGAAATAGGAGGGAACTCTCACCAACAGAGGAGAAAATGCTTATGAAACAAACACCAAAAGAAACACATGCCCAAATATCAGCATAATTACCTTCCATGTACCCAAACCCACGATGGGCATCTTGGCTTTGTTGTTGAGCTCCACAAAGGTAGCCATGCTGGCTGCAAAAGTGTTCTGAGCTGGCAGACAGTTTTGCCAGTGTTTATAGCACTGGTCTGTCCTAAATTCAGAGGGAGGAGCTGCAGACTGGGGTTACATGAGGTCATAACCTGCTTCTGAATAAACAGAAAGTCCTTCCAGACTTAGTAAGGCTGCTTAGATAAACTACATACAATACAGACTTGTGCACAAAGTTCATGATTTAAAAAATACATTTTGTGAGGGTAGCACCTAAAGTATCTTAGAAATGTTGGTTTCGTTGTTCTCTTTTAATAAATTAAAAATGGAAGTGCATGCATTTTGCTTTGGTCCTATGCACTCCACTTTTGAACGTTCTTTACTTCAGAGCACAGAAATGTTTGCTAAGCTAAAGGACAGAATCATTAGTGGCTAATATTATAACAGAAGAACCACTGTGCTATGTAAGGTTGCAAAAAAACAAAGAAAGAAAGAAAGGAAGAAAGAAAGAAAGAAAGAAAGAGAAAGAGATAGAGAGAGAGAAAGGTAGGAAGGAAGGAAAGAGAGAGAGAGAGAGAAAGAAAGGAAGAAAGAAAGAAAGGAAAGAGAGAGAAAGAAAGGAAGGAAGGAAGGAAGGAAGAAAGAAAGAAAGAAAGAAAGAAAGAAAGGAGTAAACTCATTTAGACTCAATATTACTATTCTATCAAGATCTTTCAAAGTTGAAAACACAACTAGGAAGTTTTAATGATTTCAAAGAGAAGATATAAAGGGAAAAAAAAACCTCTACTGAAAGTTAGCTTTGAAATAACCAGAATAGAAATAAATTAATGAGTTTTTCAAAATTTTGTAACTGACGAAAGCTTTGCTTTGTTGGATTATTTTCTATTGAAGTGATAGTACATATTTCATTTATTTATAAAAAGAACAACATTCTGAAGTTAACACAAGGCTTTCAGCGTTCTTGGGGGGGGATAGAAAATGAACACACACAGGGTTTCTGTTTAGGAAGTATTTTCTCTTTCTTTGTGAAACTCCAGCAAGCAAGTGTTTCCCAGGTCTGTCTAGTCTCTCCCTAGCCAAGCAAATTCTCTTCCTCAGAAGTTCTTACTAGCTGGAGTAAAAGATCCTTCTCTGTCTCACTTGGTCCTTGCCTACAGAATCTAGTCCCTGTTGAGGTGTGGTTTGTTACCCAAAGGTCAACTTCTTATCCAATGGCACATACATTTTAGGATACTCAAGGTCCCAGGTTTCAACTTCAGATACCCACCTGAAGAGAGAAACCTTCAAGAGCAGTGAAGCAGGTTTTCAGGTATCTCTCTTTTTCTTTCCTCCTCCCTTCTCAATTTCTCTCTGTCCTACCTAATGAAAGAGAAATTAGAAAAAAAAAAAGATTGCCAAGAGTGGTGGATTCTTTGTGTTGGAACCAAGCCCTTGATGGCAATAAAAACATAAACGAATAAAATTAAAAAGAAAATATTACTTCCTCCTAGTTCTACTTTTAATGCTGGTGATATTTTAAAAAAAGATTTCTTTATGTATTTAATGTGGGAGAGATAAAGAGAGAGAACTAAATACTCTGATCATGTGTCATGTGCATGATTGAATCTTAGACCTTACATCTGCAAGCCACATGTTCACTCAACTCTCTGATAGTATGATTTCCTCCCTTCCTCCCTTCCTTCCTTCCTGGGCCTCAACATGGGGATTTCACCACTCTGGATATATATATATATATATATATATATATATATATATATATATATATATATATATATATATATCACAGAAGGTTTCCTCCAGTGCCATAGTGCTCACATATGATGTTTCTGGGGCCATGTCTGCTGAAAATTCATCTATCCCAAGCAAAGGCTTGGGGCTATGGAAGCTGAAATAAACTATGAGGCACAGAGGCTGAGACATACCTTTATTTTGGGACTCAACCCAGGGGTGACACAGCCCCACTTCAGAGTTTTTTTCACTAGTCCTTTATAAGCCACTTCATCCACATACAATAGCTAAGATATGATTTATGTTTGCAAAAGTTAGTATAAAGGATGATTTGTGATTATATCTTGTGTTTTTCTTCTGAGTTTAAAAATAAATTAAAATGCAGACATCCTTGTTCTTTGAAGATATATTTATTTGAAGACATATTCTCTGTTTACTGGTCTTCATGGGTAAGTCCTTTCACACAGCCCATTCACAGAATGACTATTTCATTCTATACTTATTTTTCTTTTCATTAAAAGGTGTTATTTATTTTTATAAGTGAGAACTTTTGAGTTTATAGAAAGTATGGATATATGATTAATAATCAAACTCTTTAATTCACATTGTGTTTTACATTTAGTGGCTTTTTGACATGAATCCATTAATAAAAGACCATGCAAAGTGTTTTCATCATTCTAAATGTTCTCTGTACGCAACTGCTTATCTCTACCTTCTCCTCCCCCTCTCCAAAATCCCTGGCAACCAGTGACCTAATTGCTGCTCCTGCAATGGTTTCATACCTACCCCATGAAACATTAACAAATTTGCTTTATTTTTTTAACTTAAAAGTATGCACTTCCATTTCTTCCAAATCTTTTCTATGTTTTCACAGACCTGTGTTCACAGAGTGAAGGAATCATAGTTTGCTTAATCCTCCAACTGTTTAAATCTATGTCGGTGCTATCAGTTTGGGGAAATCATGAATAAAGTTGTAGTAAATTTCAGATGTAGATTATTGTGCATACATGCTTTCATGCCATTTGAGTAAATACTAGCGAGCATAATTTGCTGCATCATGTAACAAGAGGATACTTAATTTTGTCTTTACAATATTTTTCTGAAAATTTTCATTTATTTCTGTATACCCAGTACACCTCTAAGTTCTCTAAAAGTCACTGTGGTTTTCTCTGCACTTCTTTTAAAAAATATTTTATGTATGTATGTATGTATTATTGGATAGGGACAGAGAGAAACTGAGAGGGGAGGGGCAGACGGAAAGGAAGAGAGACAGAGAGACACTTGCAGACCTGCTTCATCACTTGTGAAGCTTTCCCTCTGCAGGTGGGGACCAGGGGCTTGAACCTAAGACCCTGTGCACTCTAATATGTGCACTTAACCAAGTGTGCCACCACCTGCCCCCTCTCTGCACTTCTTTCTGGAAAGAAAAAATCTGTGTTTTCTCTCACAATGGGAATATCTTTCTATTCACCTTTACTCCTCTATGTCGTCTCTAAGAATGTGCAACTTCTAATTACACCATGATTGCTCACCAGTGGATGTTTTATGCTGATAAAATAGAGGTAAATCATGATTGGAGAGACACATATCTCCTCAGTCAAGTTTCTACTGATGGACCGGAATTAAATTTTACCTTGTTATATCTATGTATACTACTTGTTTGGTCAACAAATAGCTACAAGATCAACAGTAGTAGAGGTCAAATTTCTCTTAATAGACTTGAATTCAGTTAGAGTCCTAGATTAGAAGTATTAGAGATTCTGCATAGTCATGGTGAGTCAATCAATTCAGAATTTCACAGTCATATTTCTCTTAGGAGACCTGAATTAAATTATAGAGGCATAAATTTCAAGTATTGGGAGTCAGGCTGTAGTGCAGCGGGCTAAGTGCAGGTGGCGCAAAGCACAAAGACCAGCATAAGGATCCCGGTTCGAACCCTGGCTCCCCACCTGCAGGGGAGTCGCTTCAAGGCGGTGAAGCAGGTCTGCAGGTGTCTATCTTTCTCTGCTCCTCTCTGTCTTCCCCTCCTCTCTCCATTTCTCTCTGTCCTATCCAACAACAACAACAATAATAACTACAACAATAAAACAACAAGGGCAATAAAAGGGAATAAATAAATAAAATAAATATAAAAAAATAAAAATAAATAAATTTCAAGTATAACAAAATACTCCAGGGAGCCTGGGGAAAATGGTACACCCAGAAAGAGCTCATATTACCATGTGCCCACCTTCAGTGGGGAAGCTTTAGGAGTGGTGAAGCAGTGCTGCAGGTGTTTCTCTTCCTCTCTCCCTCTAAGTCTCCCTCCTTCCCCCTCAGTTTTTCTCTTTCTATAAAAAAGTAGAGAGAGAGAATTCAAAAATACATAAATGGATGTGGTCCAGGAGGTGGCGCAGTGGCTAAAGGCACTAGACTCTCAAGCATGAGATCCTGAGTTCAATCCCTGGCCTCACATGTACCAGAGTGATGTCTGGTGTCTAGAGGTTCTTTCTCTCTTACCTATCTTTCTCATTAACAGGCAAACAAAGATGAACTTTGCTAATCAAGACTCATTACTACACTTTAGAAATACATATATATAAAGGGAGAGAAAGAGAGAGAGCCTGGCTCCTACAAAATTGAATGAAGCTTTAGTGGTGTGGTCTCTTTTATGCTACCTCACTATTTTTTAAAATTTTTTATTTATAAAAAGGAAACACTGACAAAACCCGTAGATTAAGAGGAGTACAACTCCACATAATTCCACCACCAGAACTCTGAATCCTATCCCCTCCCCTGATAGCTTTCCTATTCTTTATCCTTCTGGGAGTATGGACCCAAGATCATTATGGGGTGCAGAAGGTGGAAGGTCTGGCTTCTGTAATTGCTTCCTCACTGAACATGGGCGTTGGCAGGTCTATCCATACTTCCAGCCTGTCTCTCTCTTTTCCTAATGGGACGGGGCTCTGGGGAAACAGAGCTCCAGGACATATTGGTGGGGTTATCTGCCCAGGGAAGGCTGGTTGGCATCATGGTAGCATCTGGAACCTGGTGGCTGAAAAAAGAGTTAACATACAAAACCAAACAAATTGTGACTGGTCATGAACTTAAAGGCTGGAATATTGCAGTTATTGCAGATTTGGGGGTCTCTGTTTTATAGATGGTTAGTAGGCCTATTTTGTTATATTACAAAGGGCCCTTGACTATACTAGCTTTTTGTTTATTTATTTTTTTTCTGAGCCTGACATCTGGTATGCAGGTGGATCTAAGTTATCGTCTGGGGAGATGATGTCATGGCTGCAAAAAGGACCAGAAAACTGGATCAGGGAAGAGAAGAGCTCCCAAATATGGGAAAGGTGTATAAATATTGTTGATTGTAAACCCCATTGATTTGATCTGATACTTTAACTATAACTCTTTAGTCACTATCAGGTTACCCCATCAGCTGGGGCCATCAGCTGGGGCCCTAGTCGGGGATTACTGAGATTCCCAAACAGACATGATAGGCCTAGACCTCAAATAAATTCCTCTGTCCATTGTTACCGGTCATCTTTATCAGGAACAATATGATAGACCACTTTGTGGGTCCCCATAGGACCTTGTCCTCAATGTGGATCAACAATGGTAGAGAATGTTCCATTCTCCGAAGGGAGGCTGGACAACATACTCTATGCTACACCTGAGGAAGATGGGTCCTGATATTGGGGCAACTTGGAATGTTCCTACTCATGACCACAGAATGTGAGCTCAGATCTACAGGGATGCAGAGATCACATAGGCTCTAAGCTGAATATGCCTCTCTATTTCTGTTTTTAAAGTATTCTTTGAAACAAAAGGATGGAGAAATGTGTCTATGCGTTGTCTCCACCTCCATTGTTCTTCCAATGGCATTAAAGCCTTTCTACCATATAAGCATTGGTGTGACAGTATTTGGCTCTTTGTGCCACCTAGAATTGATGTATATTTGAGTTCAGAAATAGGAGAAAAAGAAGTACTCAAAGAGTGTTGGGCTATCACACGTGCTTTGCATGCACGAGGCCCTTTTCAATCTATGGCAAAGTAGAGAATCCCATTGCTGGTGGAGCAGGGCTTTACTCTCTTTCTCATTCTAAAAAAAGCAATATGAAATGATACTAGATGTTGACTCAACTATAGAGTGATTGTATAACACGCTGAGTTGGATCTCTGTCTCTGCATAAAGAAATGGGTGAATTTAGAGAACATTCTGACAGAGGAACAGTGTCAGTCAAAGCAGTGTTAAAAACCAGTGATCAAAATATAGGGTATGATTTAATGAAATTAGACATTTATTTCTCACGGTGCTAGATCTAAATTCTAAGATTCAAGCCCCACATTTACTGACCTTAAAACATTAGAAGTAGACACAGAGGGATTAATTTCTAAAGCATTCATGTATTTACTAGTGATTGGAAGAGGAGAGAAAATACTGGAGCCTCACTCTGACATATCCTATGCTGAGGACCAAGCTCAGGCCTCATGCTTATAAGTATAACAATAGTCACTGTGCCACTGTCCAGACCCCAGGAATAAGTTCAACAGGTGGTCTGATGGATGCTCAAGTTTGAGAACTGTGGTTATAATACATTATCTACACTATGTCTTTTAAATGACTGGAGTGGATTATGTAACCCCTTGCTTATGGGTTGAACTGCATTTATGGTGTTTTCAAACGGTCACAGGTCACAGGGACACCCTTTGGATTCTTATCTGACCTCAAATGAGATCAAGGAAGGCATTTATCTAGTGAGTTATTCAGGATCTTATTGGAGGTCAGATAACAGACAAAGGAATTTAAGATTTAGCACTTTCTCCACAAGATGTAGAGAGGGGAATATTTATGTGAAAGGAGTCAGGGTAAGGAAGGAGGGTGGGGTAGCGTAAAACTGGGTGATTGTCTAGTTTGGTCTTTCTTATTTGGTCAAATGCTGTCAGATCAGCTATGGGTCTAACATTGTGCAGCTAAGTGGAGACTTTAATCATCTTCATGGCATTATAGGGAATGCAGTTCACTTTCATTCTTAAGGGCTATAAATTCTACTCATGCTCAGAGAATATTCTTTCTGGTCAGTGGGAAAGTCCTTTTAGTTGAGAGCAAATTGGCTGGTTGGTGTTTATCCTTGTGACTATAACAGCAATTAAGAAAATTAAATTGTCTCCCCTTTAGGAAGAGGGAGTCCAGCAGGTGTGTCTCAAGGATATCTCTCAGACTCCTGCAATGGGGAGACACTCAGCAACTACTATGTATTACAGACTCTAGGATTGGATAGGACCTTAGGTGACTGTGTTCAGTCCCTTGACTGCCTATCCAACTTTATCTTGTGGCCACTACTTTTGCTCGTTTTTATTTCATCTGTAGAACTCTTTGTTGCTTCTCAAAAATTCCAAATTCATTCCTGTCACAGAGTATTCACATTGTTTTTGCTACTAAGTTAAATTTGCTTGTTCTGCTCTTAGTAGAACTCAATGTTCCTTAAAAAGTCCATAAGCTTTTTTTTTTCTTCTCACACTGCTCCTGCCTTTTCTTCCACCCCTTTCTCTGCAGGTGACTTTAATTCTGTTGCCAATATCCAGACATTTTCTTTAAATTTTTCTTTTCTTTTGTCTGATCACCAATTTTCTTCCTTTTAGTTTTTAAAATTTTATTAGTAATTTAATGATTGACAAGACTGCGGAATAAGAGGGGTACAGAGTCATACAATTCCTACCACTAGAGTTTCATATCCCCTCCCTTCCATTGGAAGGTCCTCTATTCATTGTCCCTCTGCAAGTATGGACCAAAGATCTTTGTGGGTGCAGAAGGTGGAAGGTCTGGCTTCTGTAATTGCTTCTCCACTGGATGTGGGCGTTAGCAGGTCAATCCATACTCTGAGCCTGTTTCTATCTTTCCCTAGTGGTGTAGGGCTCTGGGTAGGCAGGGTTCCTGGACACATTTGGTGAGGTCATCTGCCCAGGGAAGTCAGGATGGAATCATGGTAGCATTTGCAACTTGGTGGCTGAAAATCATTAAGACATAAAGCAGAAAAAATTATTTAATAATCAGGGACCTAAAGGTAAGAATACAGCAGGGGAGGTTTGGGGTCTTCATGTTGGAAAATGCTAGAAAGTCTATTTTAGGTATGTTCCAAGGGGCCCATGACTCTAGTTTTTTGGCCTAAGCCCAATAGCTAATATGCAAGTGGGCTGAAAGTATTATCTGGGAAGATAGTGTTAGAGTTGGGAACAGGGCTAGAAAGCTGGATCAGGACAGAGAGTAGCTCCCAAATATGGTTTGCAGCACAGCTGTTGACATGTGGTTATAACCTCTCCTTTCCCCCATGACAAATATGTCTGCACACCACTCCCATTCCTAACTTGGGTCATTCTCTGCCATTGTCCATCAAGTGTCAGGTCCCCAAAGTCTTCTTCTTCCCCTCCTCCTCTCATGGAGTTTTCATTCTCAATGGAATTTTATTTTCTCTAGTTTTGTTTTTTTGTAAGTAGAGCACTACTTACAGCTCTGGTCTAGGGTGGCACACAGGATTTTTTTTATTATTTTATTTTTACCAGAGCACTGTTCATCTCTGGATTATGGTGGGTTGGGGAATTGAACCTGGGACCTGCAAGCCTCAGGCATGAGAGTTTCTTTGCATAACCATTATGCTATGTACTTCTGCCCTAGGATTTTTATTTTGTAAATAAATTTTTCTCTATTATTTTTCCCTCCAGGATTATTGCTGGAGCTCAGTGCCTGCACTATGAATTCACTGCTCCTGTGACCATTTTTAATTTTTTTGGATAGAGAGAAATTGAGAGGGGAGAGGAATATAGAGAAGAGAAGAAGACAGACACCTGCAGATTTGCTTCACTGTGAAGTGTCCCTCCTTCAGGTGAGGTGGGGGGCTCAAGTCCAAATCCTTGCGGGGGTCCTTGTGCTTAATACTATTTACACTTAGCTGGGTGCACCACCACTGTGTGCTAAGGCAGAAAGTTGTCCAAGTCTGGTAGGAATTGACCTGAAGCCCACTAACGAGAAATAAGCATAACTCCCTACTGTGAGAGCTGAAATTTGGCTTTTTGTCTGTGACAACTCGAGCCTGAGCCTCTGCATTACTACCATGATGCTCCAGGTGGCACTGACACTCAGAGGAAGATTCCACAGTGAGCAGCACATATGGATAGGTTTCCGGAGGGAATGTATGATGACTTGAATCAAAATCTACAGATGCTGGAAATAAGATTTCTTAAAAATACATTCTTAGGAACCGGGTGTTAGCGCAGCGGGTTAAGTGCAGGTAGCGCAAAGCACAAGAACCGGCCTCAGGATCCTGGTTCGAGCACACACACACACACACCCACATGCAGGGGAGTGAAGCAGGTCTGCAGGTGTCTGTCTTTCTCTCCCCCTCTCTGTCTTCCCTGCCTCTCCATTTCTCTCTGTCCTATCTAACAATGATGACATCAATATCTACAACAATAAAACAACATGGGCAACAAAAGGGAATAAATAAATAAATAATACATTGTTTACTATTGGCCCAGGCAGTGGTGCACCTGGTTTAGTGCACACATTACAGTGCGCAAGGACCTGAATTCAAGCCCCTGGTCCCCACCAGCAGGGGGAAAGCTTCACAAGTGGTGAAGTAGAGCTGTAAGTGTCTCTCTGTCTCTTTCCTTCTTTATCTCCCCTGCCTTCTATGTCTCCATCCAATAATAAATAAAAATTAAAAAATAAAAATAAAGCTGCATTACAATGCAGAGACTTCAGTTCTGAGTATAGCCTCCTTTAATCTAAACATGTAAGTTTTCCAATGAGTGAACGGACTGGATTTTAACTGAGCTTAAATTGTTAATGCATTTCTTTTTTTTTTTTTTAAGATTTTATTTATTTATTTTTGAGAAAGATAGGAGAAAGAGCCAGACATCACTCTGGTACATGTGCTGCTGGGGATTGAACTCAGGACCTCATGCTTGAGAGTCCCATGCTTTATCCACTGTGCCACCTCCCAGACCACAATGCATTTCTATTAACTTATTTTTGAAATATCATTATTAAATCACTACTCAAAAAGAAATTTGAAAATTAAAGAAGAGCTGCAAAGCATGTACCATGGAGGTTTTCCTCAGAATGTTGTTTGAAAAGGTTTTCCACCATTTCTCTCGTGACTTGGTCTTCTGCACAAAACTCTACTAGTAACTATTTTTAATATGAGGAAACTATGGCAGGATTTTCACTGTGAGGATTTGAATATGCACTATCAGATGTGTATGATAATATTCTCTGTAAACACCTTATGGAATTAAAAAAATAATAAATAATTATAGCAACAATCATTCCAGATTTGTGATAATACTCAACATTTTTCTATTCAACCTCACCGCCAATTTTCCTTGCTCAGGCTGGTCTTTCACACCCTACTCTCAGGGACATACCACCACATTACTCCTTTAATGAATAACAGCAGCTTGGTGGAGCTCATAGGCTATGTTACCTCCAGAGATGATGCAGAGGCATGTCCACATCGGAAACATCTGTGTAGCACCTATGTTCATAGCAGTACAATTTGTAATCGCCCAAACCTGGAAGCAACCCAGGTGTCCAACAACAGATGAATGACTGAGAAAGTTGAGGTATATATACACACTGGAATACTACTCAGCTAATAAGAATGATGAATTTGGAGTCGGGCGGTAGACAGCTGGTTAAGCACAGGTGGCGCAAAGCAAAAGGACTGGAGTCAGGATCCTGGTTCGAGCCCCCAGCTCCCACCTACAGAGGAGTCGCTTCACAAGAGGTGAAGCAGGTCTGCAGGTGTCTGTCTTTCTCTCCCCCTCTCTGTCTTCCCCTCCTCTCTCCATTTCTTTCTGTCCTATCCAACAACAATGACATTAATAATAACTACAACAATAAAAAAACAAGGGCAACAAAAGGAAATAAATATTGGGAAAAAAAAAAAAGAATGATGAATTCACCTTCTTTACCTCATCTAGGATGGAGTTTGAAGGAATCATGTTAAATGAGATAAACCAGAAAGAGAAAGATGGTTATGGGATGACCTCACTCACAGATAGAAGTTGAGAAATAAGAATCGAAAGGGGAAACATAATGCAGAACTTGAAACTGTATATGGTGTATTGCACCAAAATAAAGGACTCCAGGGGCGAGAGGTGTTCCATGTCTTGGTGCATGTTGGTGGAGGAGGACCTAGGGGTGTGTGTGTGGGGTGGGGGTTTGTTGAAAGTTTTTTGCAGAAAATTGAGAAATTTTACACATGTACCAACAACTGCACTTACTGTTTACTGTAAAACACTAATTCCCCCAATTGAAAAAAATTAAAAAGTGGGTGGGATAGTGGAAATGGGGAAAAGTAGAGAAAAACAAAGAGGGAAAGTCCCAGAGAGTTGAAAAGAGGACAAATCACAGGGAGATGTCTCAGAGTTTGCCTCCCTTCTTTACTGGATTTAACCAGTTACTACCAGGATGGATTTGAGAAAGTTCCTGGACCTCCTCACTGCTCGATTGCCTCTTCTATAAAGTATGGGTCAACTGTCAACCTCAGAGAGGTTGGTGTAGGAGTCATGAGATAACACATGCAGGAAGCACATCAGGTAGTATTGGTGTGGAGTAATTTCCCTAAACACATTGGTTGTTATTTTTCTTTACTCTTTTTATTTTTGTATCATTAGCACTAGCAAAATTGCACATAATTAGATCACATAAGTAAATAAGTGAATTTGCTTGTCTAGTCATGTTTTTTTTTAAAAGATTTTATTTATTTATGAGAAAGATAGGAGGAGGAGAGAAAGAACCAGACATCACTCTGGCACATGTGATCAAACTCGGGACCTCATGCTTGAGAGTCCAAAGCTTTACCACTGCACCACCTCCCGGACCACTGCTTATCTAGTCCTATCTCCCTGTGATAGTCAGCTCTCAGTTGAGAATTCAAATCTAGATCCAACACTGCTTACAAAATCTATGGTCTTTAGTAAACTTGGCTAAGTAAGACTGTGGTGGAGTTACACTTCAAAGTGAGGTCATCCTCCAGTTTTTTCATATCCAGAGACTCAGTTTCAATATTCCTCATGGAAGGGATAGTCCTTGAATTGAGACATGCTGTAAAGAAGACAAACAGAAAGAAGAATATGTTACAATTTTCACTCTTATTTGGAAGTCTTTATTTTCTAATACAGCCTGTCATCTTTATGTTTTCTCAGCCTTATTAAAACAAATTATTTTGTTTATATTCTGTCTTTCTTCTACATTATTGCTCAGTTTTGTCTTTGTACTGGTGTGTTACCTTTACCCTGAATGCTACAATAGACTCCTTGTAGCCGTACCATGCAAATGTCTGTGTGATTTTTTAAAGCAAGGCCAGGTGCAGGCTGCTCAGCCCTACTGACATATATATATATATATATATATATATATATATATATATATATATATATATATATATATATATTCATTTCTGTATTATGCTATACAGAAGAATGGAAAAGTAACTGGAATAGAAAAAAACAGAATGGAAAAGTCTAACAATGCCTTCCTACAGTTCATACTTTTGCCAATTTTTAGATTCATTCTTTATTATTTATTTTGAGTTTATACAAGCATTAAGTAACTAGATGGTAAATCTGACTAATGATAACACAAAGGCCTAAAAAGTGCTTAACACATATTAGATGTTCATAAATATGAAATTAATGACTTTCTTCAATTAAAATTATTTTAATGAGTAACTGAATTAATATTTCTCTCTTAAAATTATTTTTCTACATTCAGAGATACTGACTAGTGGCAGTTAAAAGATTTTTCTCATAATGATTTTCAGTAATATCTTTAATTTTTAAAATTCTAGAAAACTGTATTTGAAAGAAATCAAACCCAGATACCTTTATTTCCATCCAGCTAACATTTACCAGCTTAGAGAAAGTCCTAAGAAGTCACCTACTATGTCACTTACTATTCTGTACTGAAGGCTCTCCAGTTTCTATTAAAGCTGGAAATGGTGTTCATCTCCTCATCACTCAGATTAAAGTCAAAGACCTGCAAAAATGAAAACTCCAAATTTTATTTGCAAATAAATTCTTTGTATGAAATTAGATCAAGCTATTCTGCAGCTGGTAAATTTACACAGTCAGCACAACTAACTAAAGGATGTCCTCCCCCCCCCCAAAAAAAAAAAAAAAACTAACTTAGATCTTATATGAGACCACAGTAATACAGAACACATTACTCCAAAGGGAAGAATAGCTAGCCTTAGAGGTCTTAAGCCTCAGTGGCTGTGCTCTTTGATGCACATATATGTTTCTCCAATGATAGTTCTTCAAGTTCTTCTCTGTTGTGACACTTGGAGTTGAAGTGAAAGGGCAAGAATGTCAAGGCTTGTCTATCCTAAAAGTCTGACCCATGACTCAACTTCTTAGGGGTAATCAGACATCTTCTCAATAATAGGAGGAACTGTAGTTAGAACTGATAGGATGTCATGGTGGTTCTTCCAGTCTATCCATTGCTCAATCATCTTAGCCCAACTAAGGAGAGCTCCCTGGTCTGTGAGATGAAAGGGTGGTGGGGTGGGAATAGGTCACATGGACAACAAAAGAATAGGAAGAGAGGATTCTTGAGATTCTCCCTTGCCTATAAATTCACTGAGAGAAATAAAGGCAAACCAGTCAGAAACTTACATCAAAATTCTCTCTGATGCGTGCTGGGGTCGCTGACTTGGGGATCACAGCCACATTCCTCTGGATTTGGAACCGGATCAAAACCTGTGCACAAAAGTATATAATGTTTCCATTTCATTATACCTACCCCTCCTCAGCTAAAGTGAAGTTATCTTTGGCACTCACAGTGCCTTTTCTTACAACTGCTAATATTGACTGAGTAGCACTTCATAATCATCATATGTTATCAGTACTCTACTTGGTTATCTCCACAGTAGTCAAAACTCCATGTTTCCTATTTTCTGAAAATAAGGAAGGTGGTTTGGAGCCTTCTCTGAAATCATAAAACTGACAAAAGGAAGGACTGAACTCAGATCTTAGAGCTCCTCAAGTTACTCTCTTGGTCAGGATAGAGAGAATAGTGGTTATGCAAATGAGGTTCAGAGATCCTGGGTTCAATCCCCAGAACACTAGCCATAACTGAGCCATACTGTTGTGGAATAAAGAAATTAATAAATACTAAATGGATTCATTTATCAAAACAACAACAACAGCAACAAAATACCACTCTTGCTACTGGGCTCAACATGAAGCTATAGAAAGTTGTTATTGTCAGAGTAATGTAAGACAGCTACCAGCTAGTTTCACTCATATGTAGAATCTATAGAATTGATACATATGGGGAGTCAGGCGGTAGTGCAGTGGGTTAAGCGCCCATGGTGCAAAGCAAAAGGACCATCGTAAGGATCCTGGTTCGAGCCCCGGCTCCTCATCTGCAGGGGAGTCACTTCACAGGTGATGAAGCAGGTCTGCAGGTGTCTATCTTTCTCTCCCCCTCTCTGTCTTCCCCTCCTCTCTCCATTTCTCTCTGTCCTATCCAACAATGATGACATCAATAACAACAACAATAACTACAACAACAAAGCAACAATGGCAACAAAAGAGAAAATAAATATTAAAAATTTTTTTTAAAAAGTTAAAAAAAAAAGAATTGATACATATGAACTTAAGAAGACGAAGGAGGAGGAAGCGGAGGAGGAGGGAAGAGAAGGAGAAAAAGAAGGAGGAGCAGGAGGAGGAGGAGGAGGAAATAGGCTGTTTATAATACTTAGTGAGAACTATGGTGTTTATCTTTTGAAAGGTGGGAAAGTGCACATACAGAACTTTGGTGGTGGGTGTGATGTGGCACTATGCCCAGCAATCTTAAAAGATTGTAACCCACTATTAATCACAAATGAAAAAGAAAGATATTAACATTTTAAAAGTTAAATATATCATGGATGTCAAACCCTATTTTATATAGTGGGGCTTCTCTTCAATGTTCTCTTTCTCCCACAGAGAAATAAAAGAACATACAAATAGAATTAAAAAATATCACTAACTTTCAGGGCAAAGGGCCAACCAAACAGAAAGACATTTTACCTGGGCTGTGGATTTGTTGTGCTTAGCAGCTATTGCCTTAATCTTGGAATCCTCCAGTAGATAAGGGTCATCTGGCTTGGCCCTAGAGTTAGAAAGATGCTTGGTATGAATAACCACAGGGCAACTATGTAGACGTTTATTACCCCAGTGATACTTGGAAGATTGATCTGTAATCACTATGAGTGACAAGGCAAAAAGATCTGGGAGCTTTCTTTAGACATATGCCCAGCCCTGAGATCTGAAGCCTCAATATTTTGCAGAGATTGGTCCAGTGTCAGGTGACTGAACTTAAAAGTATTCCTAGGGAGTCAGACACAATGTTGTATTATTTATTGACACAGTTAAGAGTGTGTCTGGACATTTTTTCCATGTTTTAATGTGTCATGCCGATATTAACAAATTATAAAATAACATTTTCATGTGTCAAGATGAAGATATCTTAGAAACCTCACCAAGGTCTCCCTGGAGATCCCAGAGGGCTGTAAGCAGTGACAGAGATGCCCCTGGAGTGACAGTACTGGATCAATTTCTCCTGTGTGAGGTATGGGTGGCATTCAACCTGCAAAAGTAAATACTCCTCCTCATTAATTAAGTTGGATTACTCTTGGAATTTTCATAGGAGTTCTACATATAAAGGGGGGAAAATCACCAAAGGCAAAATACTTTCCACTGCTGTTATTGTAATTCAGATGAAGATTTGTCTCTTACCCCACCCCCCAATTTTTCTGAGCACTGAGATGAGACTTTTCAGGTAACACCGAAAAAACCTCCAAGAGTTTAAGAAGTAAAAGGACAAGGTGCTTAACTGTTGCAGAAAAGCACTTTACCTGGTTAGTCACTGGTCTATGTTTCAGTCCAGGTTTGTTTAATAGCCTTTCAATCTGAAGGTGGTTGAAGTTGGAGATTCCGATGGCTTTCACTAGACCCTCATCCACTAGCTCTTCCATGGCCTGTTAGAGAAGGACATATGGTTGGGCAATCCTAGAGGGATTACAGGAATGCTGCTCTGAGGTCTATTTTTCAGGGGCAGGAGATGTCGATAAAGTGCACTGGGGTTTGTTGGAGCCTAAAAAGGAATTTTCCATCTAGTCTGTGGGTCCAATCAAGGTTGGCTTCCAGTCCTCCTCTTTTACATCCCCATGAACTAAGAATACAAAGTAAATGGTTTATATGTTGCTGTTCTCCTCTACCCAGATTAGAACAAACTGCAATTACTCTTAAAAAGTTGACAGTATGTGTCAAAAGCTTTGCTCTTGTCATTCTTCCCACAAAGATCATGTTTTGATTTGGAGTGATATCAAGGTCTCTTCTGAAGGTCATGAAGATTTTGCTTTCATTCGGGCACTAGCCTGAGATTGAGTGAGGGTGGAACATGACTACCATTCACTTTACAAAGTCATGATCGCTGGTTAAAAAACAAACAAGCAAACAAACAAAATACTGGCCCTCAGAAAAGTATCTTTTGGGGGAATTGGGTGGTAGTGCAGCAGATTAAGTGCAGGTGGTGCAAAGTGCAAGGACCTGCGTAAGGATCCCCGTTTAAGCCCTGGCTCCCCACCTGCAGGGGAGTCGCTTCACAGGCGTTGAAGCAGGTCTGCAGGTGTGTCTATCTTTCTCTTCCCCTCCTCTCTCCATTTCTTTCTGTCCTATCCAACAATGACGACAACAATAATAACTACAACAATAAAACAACAAGGGCAACAAAAGGGAGTAAATCCATAATTTTTTAAAGTATCTTTTGGGAAACAAAACCAAAAATGAATAAATGGGACTAAGTCAAATTAAAAAGATTTTACACATCAAAAGAAAACTCCATAAGGATAGCAGGAAACCCAACTAAGGGCAAAAGATATTTATTTGCACACTATACTTCAGACAAGCAGTTGATATCAAACATCTATAAAGAACTAATGCACCTCAATAAAAAGAAAAAGAACAACCCAATTAATAAGTGGGCAGAAAATATGAATAGAAAATTCTCTAAAGAAGAGACAGGGGTGGGGCTGTAGCCACAGCAGGTTAAGTGCACATGTTGCTAAAGCACAAGGACCTGCGTAAAGATCCCAGTTGGAGCCCCTGGCTCCCCACCTACACGGGAGACGCTTCACAGGTGGTGAAGCAGGTCTGCAGGTGTCTGTCTTTCTCTCCCCCTTTGTCTTCCCCTCCTATCTCCATTTCTCTCTGTCCTATCCAAAAACTATGACATTAATAACAACAGCAATAATATCCACAACAATGATAAAACAACAAAGGCAATAAGAAGGAAAAAAAGAAAAGAAAAAAAACCTCCAGGAGCAGTGGATTCCTGGTGCAGGCACCGAGCCCCAGCAATAACCCTGGAGGCAAAACAAAAAAACAAAAAAACCAACAGAGATACACATGGCCCACAGACATATGCAGAAATGTTCTAACTTATTGTCAGAGAAATACAGACTAAAACACATTGAGATTCTACCTCACACCCATGAGAATGGGCTCCATTAATAAAAGAGAGGAAGATAAATGTTGGAGAGGATGTGAAGAGAGAAGAACTCTACTACACTGCTGGTGGGAGTGTAAACTGGTACAACCACTCTGGAGAACAACATGGAGAATCCTAAAACAAATACAAATGGAGATGCCATATGACTCAGCAAATCCACTACAAGGCATAAATCCAAAAGATGTAAATAACACTGATTTGAAGTGATATATGCACCCCCCCCCGATATTTACAGTGGTTTTATTCACAATAGCAAAAACCTGGAAACAGCCAAAATGCCCTTCAACAGATGACTGGATCAAAACGTTATGGGACAAAACTCAACAAAATATACAGCAATAAAAAGGGATGATTTTGTGTCTTTTTGGATAAAGTGAATGGAAATGAAGAAGATTATACTTAGTGAAGTGAGTAAAGAGGGGAAGAACAACTACAGAATGGTTTCATTTATATCTGCAACATAAAAAATTGAACATACAAATGTAAAAACATGTCAACCAATTTTTAAGATTGGGATAAATATAGTGGTTATCTTTGGGGGTTGGGATGGTGACACAGACCTTTGGTGATGGGAGTGTTAAATAAAGAAACAAAATAAAATACAATCAGAAATAGTTTGAAGAAAGTTTCTTTTAATGACTTTAGCTCATAGAACTTAGATCCTGAATTTGTACCATCATATTCTCTGTGTAGCTGCAGCTACCGATTCAGTATATATTGTCATGGGCTTCTACAGCTCCAGATCATATCCATGCCGTTCTTAAGATATAGAAGTAAATAAGACATTTCTCATTACATGTGGAGTTGAGCAATTATTTTATTCATTGATTTCCAAAATTGGATGAAATATGTAAACACTTGAAAATTCTTAAATATACAGGTCACTAGAAGCTCCCCAAAAGTTTCTCTGGAATTTATTTGAATTCCCTAGTTGATGTTAATGCAAAGTCAACAGTGAGAAAAATAGAATAAATTATGTAAGTTTTCATGCAAGGAGATGTTAGAATTCATGAGATCACAAGCCCTGAAATGCTTGAGTTGGACAATGAGATAAAATAAAAAATAGAAATAGCAACCTACCTCCCATGCATCCAGAAATGTTGCCTTACCGACAAGAATATTGCCTTCAGCATCTTTGGGCAACTTTTCGTTTCCACCTGGTACATACTGAATAAAAAGAGATATGCATTTGAACACTTGGATGTGTTTATTGTGGTTTCAGGATTTCAACTCTTCCTAGACACCCAAATATACATTCCACTTTTCAGATTCAAAGTGCAGAATTTAAGAAGTTTTGTTTAAATAAGGTTTCTAAACCTTTTATTGTATGTAAGATTTAGAATATAAGATATAAAGTATATTCTAAACCTTTATACTTATATTCTAACTCTTACACAGTATATATATATATATATATATATATATATATATATATATATAGTTGTATGTAGATGTCTATTTTCTCAAAACATCTGGGTTTACATTAAAATTTATCTCTTGCACATTCTAAAAGCTACCTCAACCAACATGGACATTAACTTCACAACCAATCCATATCCACTAGAGGCTGAACTACAATTTCAAAATGGCCTGAGAAGCATTAGCATCTAAAGGAAAGGTTTCCTGCAAAGGATGATGGTAAATTTCCATTTTGTTTTCTTCTATCTTTTCCAAACCATTCGGGACTTCATTCAGGTAATATTAATTTTTTTCAGTGAACATTGAGAATTTTGGTATATTTGTTTTGTCAATCAAATTTTATTCTTATTTTATATTGTCCAATACTTGTCTTTTTCTTTCTGATTTACTTGTCTCCTACCCCCTGTAACAAACTCTGACATGACTGACAAAATTGGATTTCCACACTTGTATGGGAAATGGAGATTGGGAGGGAGATAGTTCAGACCTGTAATCCCTGAGGAAAGTGAATAAGATAGATGTCCAGATAGTCTAGTTTCAGATCGTGGAGGGTCTTCTGACAAACCTTCTTCACATGGGGTTTCTCAAAGAAGGTGGGCCATAGCTGCAGGTTACAACAGTGACATGTCAATATCGGGGAGAGAAGAGCTACATCACATTTAATCAACCTACCTTTTGTTACTTACATCTTCACTATCAAAGAAAGGAGCACTTAGACAAATGGTGGTTAAAATAACTGATCCTTTTGTTCAAGACCACCAGGTCTGCTCAAAAAGTGGCATTTTTTATTTCCTTCTGTGTTGAGGACAATTAATATATCTTCTACTACTTAGGTACTATGCCACCGGCTTAGTATTTCTTTACCTGTGTTCTTCTCCTTCCTGCTCTAAGTTTTTTGAAGGAAGGAATAGTAGCCAGCTTTGAAAGTTGAGCATATTGATCCGTAAAAAGCACATGAATCTCATTTTGAACTCCATTATCTCTACATCTCTGGGGCCCTACTAAATGAAAACTCTGTAAAAAGTTGATCCAGACTCAGCAAAAGCATAATGTAGAATTCTTGTTCCAGAAAGTAAATGGGTTCCAAGACTCACTCAAGTTCTAAGACTTGAATCTTTGGCAAATGGTTCTAGACATTCAATGGATCCCATTCCCTTCATTCCTTTTATTTTCAATAACATTAAAAAGAAAAACTCATATTTTGCTAGACCTATCTATATTAAAATCACATGTTACAATAAAAAATGCTCCCATAGTTCCCAAATTATTCCATGTCTGGCTAGGACACTCTGGGTTACAGTCATGGAACCACAATGCTTAATGTTGGGGATCCTAGTCTCTTCTTAGCTGTACCTTTATCCATTTATTGTCATGAGGTAGATAGATCCCACCAATGAGGGCCAGAGATGTGAAGAACATCACTATAGATGAATGATCCATCCCCACCAGGGAGAACCAACTAGGGATTGTGGGCTGGCAACAGCTTCTCACTTACAATATTTCTACAGTGTGGATATACTTAATATAGTGATTTAGAGACAAGGAAAGGACAAGTGTTCTTAGTGGACAGGTAGGCAGACTTTAGGTGTTGACTAAATTCGAGTACATTCATATAACTTGAAATGCAACCCTCCCACCAGATGACCTTGCTAATGATTTACCTTGCTGACAATGAAGAGGTCCTCCCTCTTCACAACTTTCTCTTGGATCTTTTCTTGGATGGCTTCCCCCACCTCTTCCTCATTGTCATAGACATAGGCACAGTCAATGTGTCGATACCCTGCATCAATGGCCACCTTCACAGCCTCTTTGACTTTGCCTGGAGGAGACTGAAAGGAGACAGAAGAGATCATTATATGTTCTTCTTCCCAGACTGTCTACAATGGACTCTCCTAAGAAGTTCAGCTCCTCCAAATCAAAAATCCATACCTGTGAGGAAAACCCACTTAGAAAACTTTAACATGTGTGCTCAGACAGGTGTGCCACTACGCAGCCCAATTAGAAAACTTTAAAGTGAAGGAAAAGAAATGAAAATACTTTATAATTATGAGCCCATGTCCTAAACTAACTTCTCATACTGGTCAATTCTTCAGCCTTGATATGTTGCCAGGTATATAGGGGAAGCCAGATTTTTCCAGCTTTATCCCTTTTATGTGACAGACTTAGAACTAGAATCTTGTAGGAGAATATAGGTGGGAAACCCTCTTTACAACAGGCTCACATATATGAGGTATAAGGTCTGAGCAAACCACTTACTTTCTCTGACATTTATCTGTAAAATGTGTGTGGTAATTGTGTTTCTATCCTATAATCACTGTGTTTGTTAATCACTAAGATGACTGTGAAATCTTTTGCAAAGCCTGCATACACTAAAGGGCATTGAATATAAGTCATTCTGTAACTGTTTGAAAAGGGGATATAAAATATTAGGGTCCAGGAGTTTATGGTGGCAGGCTGTGGCACATAAGGTAGAGCACAAGGACTCAAGTTCAAGCCTGTGGTATCCACCTGCAGGGGGTTGAAGGAACCTCCACAAATGTGAAGCATGTTGTAGGTGTCTCTCTTCCTCTTCCTATCTCCCCTGTACCTCTGTCCCTCTTCATTTTTTTTTTCTCAGTATCAATACAAACCAATGAGAGAGAGAGAGAGAAAAAGGGAGGGGGAAGAGAGAGAGAGAGAGAAAGAATGGAAGAAAGAAAGGAAGGAAATAGCCACTGGGAGTGGTGGATTCACTGTGTAGACACCAAGCCCCAGTAATAACCCTGGTGGCCTCCTGGGGCCACATGGAAATAACATGAGTTAGATCAAGAAGACTGGTGCATGACAGATTTGTGCTCTACTCTTTCCTTCTATGATTACAGACTAAAAGTGGGTTAGGCAAAACAGTGGTATTTGTATATGCATGGATCCAGGTCCATTCCCAGGCACTGTATTAAAAAGAAAAAATTTTAAAAGTAATAGTATTTTATTTTCCTGCTTCCCAGAAAATAGACACACTTTATATTCTAACCTGACCAAAGATTAATTTTTATAAAGGAGCACTTAGCCCACAATGGTTCACAGTAAGTTCAGTTCTTGATAAATGTATAAATTTCTCAGTTTTCTATAAAACACTCTCACCCCCAGTGTAAGTCCTTCACCAGGACCTGAAAGCCTCAGCTGGCCCATCCCTAAGTCCAGAAAGAGGAATTCACCTTCACTCTATCTTGAACAGAGCTTGAAGGAATCGTATTAAGTGAGATAAGCCAGAAAGAGGAGAGTGAATATGGGGTGATTCCACTCATAGAAGTTGAGAAATAAGAACAGAAAGGAGTCACAATAAGTAAAACTCGGACTAGATTTAGTGTATTGCACTGATATTCCTTTACAAACCTCATCTAGATAATATATTCAAAATCATCCCTGGATTTTACCTCAACTATGAAATTCTGGCCCCAAAAGGACAAAGCAAATGACATGGCTACAGGGAAAGGAGGGTTCCTGAGACTGATAAACTGGTTTGAAGGAAGACAGTAACTCAGTTTGCTGAAGTAGTTAAGATCCTAAAAGGACAAAGATAAAGGAGGCCAGGAGACAGCTTTCATGAGAAAGCACACACTTAACCATGCCATCTGCAAGGACTTGGGTTTCAGTTACCCCACATCACATGGGAACACCAGTATTAGAGGCATCATTATGAACTGTGGGGTAGGTCCGTGCTGTCACACCTTCTTTCTTATCTCTAACTTTCTGAAATTAAAAGTAGAAGAGTCTTCCAGGAGTACTGGAAACAAGAAAGTGAGGCTATCTAGGTCTAGGAAAACTTTCTAGTTGCCGTGAATTCTTGGATTGTAGCCTTTCTTTTACCTGTATAATTGCTTCTTAGAAACAAAAGAATAAGAAGGCTTATTTTTCTTCTCCTTCCATCTATGTGTTCAAAGGAACTGTAAAATATCAACCATCCTTCATGAAAAACGAATAACATGACTTTCCTTGGCACCTGAGAGCCAGCCTACATTTGGCTTCAACCACTTCAACCTCATTTTTCTTCACAACCAAGTATATTACTCTTTAAAAATTTTATCCTTCCTCACATTTCAACATGATTCCCTTTTGAAAGTTGTATCTAAGTCTGAACATAATTTTCCTGGAAAATATGTAAAGAGTGAGGAGATTAAACTGATGATGGAGAAGCAGAATTTTTTTTCCCCATTTCTATCAAAGTCAAAGCTCTTATTTGGAAAAAAAAAAAAAAAGTTTTCTTCTAGCTGGTAACCTGTGGCTAAACCATGCCCAGTATAAGAGGAAGTCAATCCCTGCAGGCTTAGTAAGAGTGATTATGTGCATGAATTTTAAACATCACAGGCTTGTTAAATAGTGAACATAATCAGTAATATCTGAATGACTATGGCCCCGAATATCCCCAATATTACTGATTCCATCTAGCACTGAATACGGAGATGCAGAAGAGAACATTTCCTGCTGGCTTTTGTCATGAGCATGACCCGGGTTTGAGCCCAGTTCCCAGGGCACTGAGAGAAGCTGCGGTGTCTTTTTCTCTCTCTCTCTCACTGTGTCTGTCAGCCTGGAGTGGTGAAGCCCCAGTGATGACAACAATGGAAAAAAAAATAGTGAAAAACAATGTATCTCGATAAAAACACTAGATTTATACCTATGAGGAAATGGCCAAAAGTCAAAGCCATAAAAATTGTGCAACAATATGTAACTTTTTTTTCAGAGGACTTATTTATATAAAATGTAATAATTGAGGCTATCTTCACAAGATATATTCCTACTGGAGTCAGGAGGTGGTGCACCTGGTTGAGAGAAAATGTTAGAATGATCAAGGACCTGGGTTCAAGCACTGGGTCCTCATTTGCAGGGGTAAATCTTCATAAGTGGTGAATCAGTACATCAATGGTCTCTCTCTCTCTTTCTCTGTCTCTCTCTCATTCTTCTTCTCTATCTCTCCATTGCCTCTACTCTCTATCCAATAAATATTCATGAAAAAGATACGTTCCTACTCTGTAATTAGTACTATATAGAAACAATACCCAAGTTCGAGACTGACTGACAGAGCACTCATCAGAGTGGACATGTTGCCATATTCTAGGACCTCGGTTCTGTCTCTAGGTCTTACTGTTATTGGGTGGGGGATCTTCACTAGTGACACAGCAGTGCTGCAGGTCTTTAGGTCTGCCTCTTCCTCTCTCCCTCATCTCTTACTCTACATCAGAAAAAAGAAAGAAAGAAAGAAAGAACTGTACATTCACACATCCACTCACTTATTTAACAGATATAAATACATTGTCATAAACTCTTACAGTAACTAGAATATAAATAATATTGATTTTAAGGTGGCAGAAACAGCATAAAGGTTATGCAAACAGATTCTCATGCCTGAGGCTCCTAGGTCCCAGGTTCAATCCCTTGCATCATAAATCTATGAAAGCTGAAAAGTGCTCTGGTTAAAAAAGGAAAAGAGAAAGAAAAGGAATACATATGTATGTATATAATATTTAAATTATGTTGCTTTGAGTTGTAAAAGTTAGAGTACTTATCATATAAATTAATCAGTTGACTGCTAAAAGCTGGGTGCTATGTGACAAGCTTGTTCAGGTCTAGTAGGAATCGGCCTGCAACACTTTATCCTAAAATAAACATAACTCCCTGTCCTCCATGTGGCCTCAGGTCTCCTTCTTTGCTGACTTGGAGCTATACTAAGGAATTTTTATTACAAAAGGACACAATGTCATTCAAAACACTGACTTAAGATAGAGGCTTGGGGGGGTTGAGCTAGGAACCTCTAGTGCCTCAGGCCAGAAATTCATTTGCATAACTGTTTTTACAATCTCCCTTCCAACCTTCAAAATCCTTTCCAGTATTTTAGCGAGTGGGGGGGGTGGGGGTGGAGGGGTGGGAGGGGTGGGGGGGGTTAGGGGTTTCTGGGAAAAGCTGCTAGGAGAGAATAAACCCCTAGAAAACTACTGTTTCCAGACAGGTGAGGAGGGTTCAAGTTGCTGTGCCCTACCTGCAGGGAGGGGTAAACTCAGTGCTGCAGGTGTCTCTTGTACTTTCTATCTCCCCATTCTTTATCTCTCTGTCCTACCAAATAAAAGAAATTAATCTAGATATAAAAATAAAAAAAAAAGGTTTCTTTCAAGTCCAACAACTGCTTGAGTTTTGGCATTTGCCAGGTTATCAGCAAAATAGCTCACTTAGTAAGCTGTTAACCTCTGTGTGTAAGTCAGGTTCCAGCCTGGACCTCACCACACTTACAGACGCTTTGATGTTATGGTTTTGAAGGAAATACATTAGAAATTAATAGCAACTGCTTGGACCAGGCTCCTTTTAGCCACCTGTAAATCCTAAAACTCTTGGTGTTTGTAAAAGCCCTGGTAGATTTAAAGCGAGCTTCTGGGATTTGTAAAAGTCCGGCCAACCTTTGACCTTAATGATTTCTGCTCAGCTTTTAGTCCTTGTATGCATATTGTAAATCATTTTTTGTCAACTTCGCTTTATGTATAAAAGGGAAATATCAGAGCACCTCAGGGCCCAGAAGCTTTTTGGCATTAGCTGATTCTGCGTCTGGCGCACCAAAAATAAAAACTCTGTTTTCCAGTAACCCCTACGTGTGATGACTTGTTCAGATTCTTGCGTTTGCAGTTCCTTTCTCTGTCTCTGTCTCCCTCTCTGTCTCTCTGTCTCTCTCTTTCTCTATTTCTCTATCTTAAAAAAAAATCAGATTGGAGCAATGAAACCCTAGTGATAAATACATAAATAAACAAAAACCAAGCAAACAGAAAAAGAGGTTTGGTACTTGCTAGAGAAATGCTCATTGTAATTGAAAAGGTCAGTCCGAATCATCGGATGCCTGAATCATCCCCAAGAAAGGAAAAAAAAAAATTTTAAAGTAGATCCCGGCTCCTTGACTGAACTCGTAACAACCCCAAACCCCTCAGGGCATTTTATTTTTAAATGGAAGAGGAAAACAAAACAAAGCAAACACAAGTAACAAATGTAGAAAATCGAGCTTATTTACCTTCCAGGTGCCCAAGCCCACAATGGGCATGTTGGCTCTGGTGCTGAGCTCCACGAAGGTGGCCATGGCGGAGGGTTCTGAACAGACAGAAAAACAAATGTGCCCGTGTTTATAGCTCGGGTCCCAATTTCAGAGGGAGGAGCAGCAGACTAGGGTTGTGTGAGGTCATATCCGGCCCTGCTATAAACAGAAAATCCTTCCACACTTAGTAATATTGTTTCAATGAATAAAGTATTTTGTTTTACTTATTTATTTTTATAATTCTTTTTTGTTGTTGTTATCCCTGGAGCTTCACCACCCTGGGGTGACTTCTTCCGAGGAGAGAGATAAAGAGAGGAAGGGAGGGGGAAAGACAGCACTTCACCAAAAATAAATTCTCCATTACTGCTGGGTTTGAATGTAAATTGAGTGAGAGTTGAAACAGGCACAGGTGAGCTATTGTGCTGGTCCTTAATCAAATCTAAACACACAAAACCTTATGTAAAGCTCCTGCTATCCAACACATGACTTACTTTATGACATGGGATTTCTATGAAATTTTATTTTTTTCCCCCTACTTTAATGAATGGAAAGTAGGTGTGCATGTATTTTTAATGTGTTTTTATGTGTTCTATCTTTGTAAGTTACATTCCTGAGGGCATAGCAAATGCCTGCTAGGTACCAGGATAAGCTTTTTAGAAGTTAGTACTCCGGGTATTTATGCAGGAACTGGGTGTCTACTTAATCTGATTAGTGAAGGGTGTGGTTCTTGGAATCTGGTTGATGGTTACAGGCCAGAAGGAAAGTCACTGAGGCACTGCCTTTTTTTTTTTTTTTCTTTTACCAGAGCATTGCTCTGCTTTGGTTTTATGTTGGGGTCTGGTGCTAGGACAGTGGAGCCTCAGGCATAAAAATCTGTCAGATAACTTATTATACTCTTTCCCTTTACCTCACTGCATTTTCTCCTATGGCAATAGGGAAGCCTGTCCAGATCCAATAATATTTCTCCAAAGAGATCATTTGAAACTAAGTGAAACCTAGCTACCAAAGGAAAACATTCTCTCCTCAGTGATAAAAATCTTCTTGCAGTCCAAATTGATTTTGAAAGATTGCTAGAGTATAAAGATAAATTAGTCAATATTTCTCATAATGTTTGTGTAACTTATAAAAGCTCTTTTTTTGCTACATTATTGTTCATAAAGGCTGATGAAACATATTTCATTTACTTATATAAACAGGAACATAGGGTGAATCTAAGAAAACGTCATAGCTTTATTATCAGTAATGAAAATGAGCAAACTTCAGACTCGGGATTTCTGTTCAAGAACTACTGCCTGCTTTTTCATGAAACTCAGACAAGCTTCAGATGTGCTGGGGAGGCCAAGGAATCTTAAATCCACACAGGTTTAACTGGCTACATTAGCCAAGGTTGTTTAGTCTCTACACAGCCAGCGTGGTGGCCCTCACCACTAGGGGTCCTCGTAGCTTGGAGAAAAAAATAACCTTCCCTCTTCTCTGATCTGTGTCCAGTGATAATCAAGTCCATCCTGATCTTTTGTTGTGTAATGATGGTTAATGTCCTAGTTCCTCCAAGCCCAACCTCTTATCTGCACTGGGAAATAAACTGACTTGCCTATAGTCCTATTTTCACTCAGGCATTTTATTTATTTATTTATTTATTTATTTATTTATTTATTTATTTATTTATAAAATGGAGATATTGACACGACCATAGGATAAGAGGGGTATAATTCCACACAATTCCTGCCACCAGAACTTCCTATCCCATATGCCTCCCTCCACCCCCAAGCTTTCCTATTCTTTATCCCTCTAGAAGTGGGGACAACTCCACTCAATTCCCACCATCAGAATTCTTTATCCCATCCCCTTCCTTGATAGCTTTCCTGTTCTTTAACCCTCTGGGAGTATGGACCCAAGGTCATTGTGGGATGCAGAAAGTAGAAGGTCTGGCTTCTGTAATTGCTTCCCCACTGAACATGAGCATTGACAGGTTGATCCATACTCCCAGCCTGCCTCTCTTGACTTTACTAGTTTTTGCCTGAGTCTGATAGCTAACATGTAGATGGACGCAGGGTATTGTCTGGGGAGTTGGTATCATAGTTGGAAAAAGGACCAGAAAGCTGCATTAGGGAAGACAGTATCTCCCAAATCTGGGAAAATATAATAAATACAGTTAACTGTAAACGCCATATATTTGATCTGGGGCCCATATTCTGCACAGTAGCCTATGATGCCTCTGTATCCCTGTAGGTCTGTGCTTGCATTCTGTGGTCATGGCTAGAAACATTGTAGGCTGCACTAGTTTCAGGACTCATCTTATTCGGGTTATAGAGTATGTTATCTAGCCTTCCTTCGGAGAATAGAACATTCCCTACCATTGTTGATCCACACTGAGGGTCAGGTCCTGTAGGGGCCCACAAAAGGGTCCATTATGATGTTTCTGATGGAGATGACCAGTAACCATCGAGAGAAGGTCTAGGCCCATCATGTCTGTGTGGGAATCCCAGGACTTCCTGTCTGTTGTCCCAGATGGGGTAGCCTGGTAGTGACCAAAGAGGCATCTCTTAAGTATGCCATTCTCTTGCCCTTATCCAGCTTTTGTAATCCTTACTTTGTCTGACAAGGTTAGCTTTGGAGTGATTGAGAGAAGTGGAATAGGAAGGAGGTGAGGAGACTGTCTAGGTCTAAGTAGAAACTAAGTACTTTATGGTGTCTTTTTAGGTCTTTCTACTTGCTTGCTTCATTTATTGACTCACTGCAAACTATTGTGCACTATTGCTTTCAGGTGCATATTTCCCCCTAACTTATGGATACATGTGTTATATATATGCCTTATCTCATAGGCCCTGATCTATATCTAGGTTTTGAGACTTCGTCAGGAAGTGCACCACCCAAAATGAAATTAAGGAGTCCTATGAGCTAGGAGAGGTCTTACCAGAGTAATGAAGCTGAAGGGTTGACGTTCCACATCTGACATCTACATCTCTGGACACAATCCGAAGTGAAACATGTCTCGGTGGTACTGGTCGCATTGATTAGGTTAGGATCAGCATATGCAGTGTCAGTTGTTATTAACTGGGAGAAGGGAGAAGCATACAGGAATGTGAGCACCACCCCAGGGGTTCCAGGACTGGGAGAAATAAGAGTTTTGTAGAGAATGGGGAAGGTTCCTGCTTTCTAAGGTTTAAGAAACCAAATTTTCATCTGCAATATTCCAGCCTTTAGGTTCATGATCACTCAACAATTTCTTCAGCTTTACATGTTAACTCCTTTTCAGCCACCAGGGTCCAGATGCTAACATGATGCCAAACGGACCTCCCTGGGCAGACGACCCCACCAATGTGTCTTGGAGACCCTCTTCCCCAGAGCCTCATCCACTAGGGAAAAAGAGAGACAGGCTGGGAGTATGGATTGACCTGCCAATGCCCATGTTCAATGGGGAAGCAGTTACAGAAGCCAGACCTTCCACCTTCTACACCCCATAATGACCCTGGATCATTACTCCCAGAGGGTTAAAAAATAGGAAAGCTATCAGGGGAGGGGATAGAATATGCAGTTCTGGTGGTGGAAATTGTTTGGAGTTGTATCCCTCTTATCCTATGGTTTTGTCAGTGTTTCCTTTTTATAACTTTTTTTAATAGAAGGTAATAGTCATTGCTATAGCCAAATTATTTGGCAATTGGATTAACTTTGAAAGTCCCATTGTTAGAACTTGCTGTATCATACAAGACCTCACCATAATTTATGTCCTTTAATGTTATTTACATATAACTGTATCTTATAAAGTGACATCAACAACAGTTGCTTCTGTTCTTCCTGGTGTAAGCTTATAGGTGACTAAATATTTCAAAGCACAAGTCATTGTTAGAGATGTATTAACAATTCAAGCACAATATTAAAATTCAATCTGATTACCCAGCTGAAGTCTTACATGATCAGATTGAAGGCATATGGTCCATGCTATGAAGGCATATGGTCAGAGCTATGGTCTATGTATCAACAAGTTTGAGATAGTCAATCCATTTTCCCCCTCTCATATTATTAAATAGTGATTTATGAGAATACAAGTTAGTAGAAGAATATTAACACCATTCCCACCACCAAAAGTCTGTGTCTCTCCCTCCCCCCTTAACCCCCCCCCCCCAGTGAAGTTGAACATCAACCCTCACACTCCACCCAGAGATTTTTACTTTGATACTATACTCCAAACTCAGTCAGATTCTGCTTGGAGTTTCCCTTTGTTCTTTTTTTCTCAACTTCTGTTCATGAATAGGGTCATCCCATATTCATCTTTGTCTTTCAGACTTACCTCACTTAACATAATTCCTTAGCTCCATCTAAGATGGGTCAGAGAAGGGGGGTTCATTAATAGCTGCGTAGTATTCCATTGTGTAAACATACCACAGCTTTCTCAGCCACTCATCAACAACCAGGTTGTTGCCTTCCTGGTTTCCTTCCAGGTTTTAGCTATTAGGAATTGTGTTGCTATGAATATAGGTGTGCACATATCTTTTTGATTGGGTGTTATGCAGTCCTTCAGATATATTCCTAGGGGAGAAATTACTGGGTGATATGGGAGGTCGATTTCTAGCCTTGTAATGGTTTTCCAGCCTGCTCTTCACAGAGGCTGGACCAATTTACATTCCCACCAGCAATGTAGAAGGATTCCTTTGTCCCCCAAACCTTATATGTTGCTGCTGTCATTTTTGATGTATTGCATTCTCACAGGGGTGAGGTTGTATCTCTTGTTTTTATTTGCAATTCTCTGACAGTCAGTCACCTGGAGCAATTTTTCATATGTTTGTTAGCCTTTTGGGTCTCTTCTGTAGTGGATATTCTGTTCATATCCTCTGCCCATTTTTGCATGGGATCATTTGCTTTTTTGTTGCTAAGTTTGGTGAGCTCATTATATATTTTTGTTATTAGTCTCTTGTCTGAGGTATGTCATGTGAAGATCTTTTCCCATTCTGTGAGGGGTCTATTTGGGTGATGGTTTCTTTTGCTGTGCATAAGCTTTTCAATTTGTAGTCCGATTGATTTGTTTTTCTTTCAGTCTTCCTTGTAATTTGGTTTGTTTCATTAAAGATGTCACTCAAGTTTAGGTGGGAAAGTGTTTCACCAATGTTTTCCTCTAAGTATTTGATAGTTTCTGGTCTAACATTCAGATCATTAACCTATTTGAAGTTGACTTTTGTTTTTTGTGAGATAAGATGGTTCAGTTTCATTTTTCTGCATGTTTCAACCCAGTTTTCCCAGCACCATTTATTGAAGAGAGCCTCCTTCATCCATTTAATAATTTGGGTCTCTTTATCAAAAATTAGATCTTCATAAGTTTAGGGGTTTAGTTCTGGGCTTTCAATTCTGTTCCACTGGTTTGTGAACCTATTTTTGTTCCAGTACCATGCTGTTTTGATGATGAAGGCCTTATCATATAGTTTGAGATCTGAGAGTGTGATGCCTCCATTTCTGTTTCTTTTCCTCAAGATAATTTTGGTGAGTCTAGGTGTTTTCTGGTTCTATATAAATGATTTTTGTTTTATTATCATAAAGAAACTTGGTGGAATTCTGGTATTACATTGAATCTGTATATGGCTCTGGGTAGAACATTCATTTTGATGATATAAATTCTTCCAATCTATGAGCCTGGGATATCTTTCCATTTCTTGGTATTGTTTTATATTTCATTGAATATTTCCTATTCAAGGAAATAGTGAAAGTGAAAGTCTTTCATGTCTTTGGTTATGTTTATTCCTAGGTATTTTATTGATTTTGATGTAACAGTGAATGGAAGTAATTTCTGGATATCCTCTTCTTCGGATTTGGTGTTTGCATAATGAAGTACTACTGATTTTTTTTAATATTGATTTTGTAACCAAGGATGCTATATTGACTAATGATATCCATTAGCTTTCTGCTGGATTCTTTAGGTTTTTCTATGTATACTATCATATCTTCTGCAAATAGTGAGAGTTTGACTTCTTCCCTTCCAATCTGTATTCCTTTGATTCCTTTCTCTTGCCTGATGGCTATGGTGAGAACTTCCAATACTGTGTTGAAGAGTAATGGTGATAATGGACAGCCTTTTCTAGTCCCTGATCTGAGGGGAGATGCTTTCAGCTTCTGTCCATTGAGGATGATGTTGGCTGTAGGCTTGCTGTATATGTATATGTCTATTCTCATTTTTTGTAGTGTTTTGAGCATGAACGTGTGTTGGATTTTGTCAAAAGCTTTCTCTGCATCTATTGAGTTGATCATGTGGTTTTTGGTTTTGCTTTTATTGATGTGGTGAATGATGTTCATTGACTTACATATATTGAACCAGCGTTGCATTCCTGGGATAAATCCCTCTTGGTCATGAAGAATAATCTTTTTGATGTACTGCTGTATCTGGTTGGCTAGGATCTTCTTTAATATTTTAGCATCTATGTTCTTCAGAGATAATGATCTGTAGTTTTCCTTTTTTGTTGTGTCCCTATCTGCTTTTGGTATCAGGGTGATGTTGGCTTCACAGAAGGTGGAAGGGGGTTTTCCTGTTTCTCTGATCTTTTGAAAGAGTTATAAAAGTATAGGTATTAACTGTTTCCTGAAGGTTTTCATTTGTAAACAAACCTTTTTTGTTTGTAGAACTGTTGGGAAGATTCTTAATGATTGTTTTGACTTCTTTGTCTGTGATTGGTCCATTTAGGTTTTGTAGTTCTCTCTGGTTCAGTTTTGGAAGGGTATATGTTTCTAGGAATTCTTCCATTTCTTCCAGATTCTCTAGCTTGGTGGTATAAAGTTGTTCAGTTCTTGTATTTTTATTTTTATTTTACTAGTGATTTAACTGTGATTGACAAGATTGTGGAATAAGAGGGATACAATTCCATAGAATTTCCACCAACACAGTTCTGTATCTAGAAGCTTCCCTATTCTTTATTCCTCTGGGAGTATGAACCCAGGATCATTATGGGACACAGAAAGTGGGAGGACTGGCTTCTGTAATTGCTTCTCTGCTGGGCATGAGCATTGACAGATCCATATCCCCAGCTCATGCAGTTCTTGTTTTACTTAATTTTTTTTTTTTTTTTTTTGGCAGGGAAGCTGTATTTCTTTATTCAGGAATAAGGATTCATAAACTAAGACAAACTAATCACCAAACAGAACTCCACTGTCTCTTTGCAGCGGCGCAAGCACTCTCTCTTACTCTCCAACTCAGGAACCCTCTCCTACTCTGCAACTCTGTCACTCTCCTACTCTGCAACTCTGTCACTCTGGCGGGTTTCCTTGGGGCGGGGCCAAGCGGGCCCGCGAAATTACTTAATGTTTTTAAATGATTTCTTTATTTATTGGAAAGTGAGATACAGACTGACTAAAGCATCACTCAACTGTGGTGCAGAGAAATAAGTCTGGACTTCATATATATCAGCACAAGGTTCCACTTGTAGCTCTACCTACCTGTTGACCTGTTTTTTCTGTGTGTGTGTGTGTGTGTGTGTGTCATCACCTGAGTTCCACCACTCTAAGCTGGGTTTTTCAGATAGAAAAATAAAGATAGAAAGAGAGAGAGGGAGAGAGAGAGAGAGGCTATAAAACTTTTAAAATTGCAGTGGGAGCCATGATTAAAGGGTTGTCTGCATGGCAAAGCAGTAATATTATTCAGGTATATTATTTTTCAGCTCTTAGTTTACTGTTTATTTCCTTATCCTCTTCTTCATAAGCTGCAGTATTTATTTACTTATCATTTTATTGAGGGGTTAATGTTTTACGGTACAGTTTTTGGCGCATGTAAAAGTTCTCATTTCCCTATGATAGGTGCCAAACAATCTCAATGTTTCCACCATCTTGCACCAAAACTCCAAAGCCTCTCTTTACAATGTCTCCCTTTGATGGAGGGATGATTTCTCCCTTTGATGGAAGGAGGACTTCCCACCCTTTCTCACCAGTCATTTTCTTTGGTTCAATAAACAAAACCCAGTCCAAGTTTTACTTTGTGTTTTCTCTTTCTGTTCTTGTTTCTTAAGTTCCATCTGTGAGTGAGATTATGCACTTCTCTTTGTGGCTTACCTCAGTTAACATGATTCCTTTAAGCTCCATCTAAGATGAAGCAAAGTTGTTAATTATCAGAGAACTACAAATAAAGATAGCAATGAAATGCAAATTTTTGCCTGTGATAATGTCATACATCAGCTAAGGCAGTAAAAACAAATGCTGGAGAGGCTATAGGGGTAAAGGAACCTCTACTATGCTGGTGGGAATGCAAATTAGTACATTCTTTGTGCTGAACAGTTTAATTCTAAGAATTGTATAAATTGACTTACCCAAAGACCTACCAATTCATCTCCTGGGTCTATATCCAGAGGAAATAAACACAGCCATATGAAGAGACATATCTTCATAACAGCACAATTTGTTGTAGCCAATACTTGGAAATAAGCCACATGTCGCACAACAGGTAAGTGGCTAAGAAAGTTGTGGTATAGATGCACAGTGGAATCCCACTCAGTCGTCAAGAATGATCTAGTCATAGCACTGGCCCCTGTATAACCTCCCAGTCCCTGCCAGTCAATGTTCTCAATACATGGTAACATTCTAGGCTACACACATTTCAGGACCAGTTTTCCTCAAGTGGCAGAGTAGAATGACACAGCCTCCTATCTGGGAATGTGGCAGTAATTACCATTGCTAGTTCATAGTGCTTTTTAATACTTTCTTTAGCCAGCAAAACCTGGGTATCATTGAGAAGATGCCTTGTCCTCTCCAACCCATGATTTTATCTTCTGTAAAGTGTTAGTATATTGCCAGGCTCAGAGGAGTGGGTGTAGGAATAAATGAAATGATACCTGCACAAAACATTTCAAGTAGTGTCGGTGAAGAGTAAACTCTCCATACAAGTTGATTCTTACTTTTCTTTATTCTTTTTAGTACTTGTATCATCAACATTAGCAGAATTTCCATGATTATGTTAAAAAGTAAACAAAATAAGTTTCTTATTCAGTTCTACTCCCTATGATAATCAGCTCCCAGGTGAACATTCCAATTTAGAGTCAATAGTGCTTACAAATCTATGGTTTCAGGTATGTTTGATTCGAACAAGATTCTGGTGAAGTTATGTATCAAAGCAAGGGCAGTTGAGGGCTTTCCATATCCAGAGACTGAGCTTCAATATTCTTCATGGAAGGGATATTCAGGCAGGTGAGACATGCTGCAGAGAAAACAAGTATAAAGAATATGTGAACGTTCTACTCTGGTTTAGAAGGTATTTAACTAATTTGTCTCTTTTGATGATCATTCTTCTTTTTTTCTGCTTTCAGCAGAGACAGGGGAAAATGGAGAGGGAGGGAGAAATGAGTAAGACAAGAAGAGATATCTCTAACACTGCTTCAGCACTCCTCCAGCTTGAACCTCTGTCCTTTTATATGAGAATGTGTGTGCTTTAAAACTCTAGGGGGTACAAAACTGCCCAACACCAAAACAGAAATTACTAACTGGATATTATTCCCAAGCAAGACTGACCATCACAGATGCTTATAAACTTCTTTGTTTGAGGGAAAGTTACTTCCATCTTTTTAAAGAGGTATTTGATTAAGAGTGGATTTGCTGGGGGCAAGCAGTGATTCATTCCTTGAAAGTACACATTACCATACAATGAACGTGAATCAAGTTCTTGGCTCTCACTAGTGTAAAGGAGGCTTTACCAGTTGTGAAGCAGTGATGCAGGTGGTTCACTGTCTCTCTCCCTCTCTGTCACCCCCTCCTTTCACAGTTTCTATCTTTTCTGTCAGAAATTTAAAAAGGAAAACAAGGCTTCCTGGAGTAGTAGATTCATTGTGTAGGGACTGACTGAGTTCCAGTGATAACCCTAGTATCAATTTAAAAAATAAGTGAATCTGACAGATAGATTGAGAAGGGAGGGAGACAGAGAGACACCTGCAGCCCTGTTTCATCACTTGTGAAGCTTCCTCCATGCAGGTGGGGACCAGGGGCTTGAACCTGGGTTGTTGTGCACTATAATGTGAGTGTCAGGTGCACTACCACCTGGCTCTTTCACTGATTTTTTAATTCTCTCTAAATTGATGCAGAAATTCACAGCCTGGTCTACCTTACTTTGCATATTCTGAAATTCTGACACTTGTGTGATCTCCTCTTTTCTCACTATTCTAGTCACTCATTCTGTTCCATGCCCCCTGCCCCAACCTCCTCATGTTCAAGTCTCTAAACATAAATCTACCTCAGTGCTTTTGCACTTCCCACTATATACCTCTAATGTTCTCTTCCCATAATAGCAAGGATCAATCTTTCTTCTTTCATTTCACTAGCAAAAGGTCAGATTTTGGCAAAATCTCCCAAGTCACTCTATTTAAATTGTTTTTCTACTACTATCACTCTTTTCTTTATGTCTACTTTATTTTTCTGTATAACATTCTTTACTATCTGCCATGATATATACTTTGAATTTATTTATGTACTCACTCAATGATATTAAAGTAATTGTAATCAAGTAGGATGGAAAAGTTAGACAATGCGTTTCTATAATTTGCATTCTTAGTCACCTGTGGATTCATTCTTAATTTTCATATTTATTTTGAGTTTGTACACGTACTTCCTCACTGGGAGTTAAGTGCAAATGCAGAAATCTATGTACCATGTAGCATAATAACACAAGCACCTAGAAAGTGCTTAGTGTGTATTAATGTCACATAAATATGTTCTAAGTAAATGAACAAATTTTCCTCAATTAAAATAACTTTATTGAGTGAATGTGTTGTGTAATTGTCTGGAGATGGTGTCGGCCTGATGGAACTTGCAAGTGGCCGGAAGTCCAGTCTTTTTTGCCTGAGTGGGAGTGGTGACTGGATACTGGTGGAGAACTTGGTGCCAGGGAGGGACTGGCATGGAGTTTTTGAGATTTAGGACGGAGAGATGACATGGAGGATAGCTCTTTCCCCAGGACTTGGACACAGGTAAATTTTACCTTGCTAGTTACTTTTCTCAGGATCTGGCCTACTCTTACCCCTGTTTCCCGATGCCTTCTCTGGGACACAGTGACCCCAGCTAGGATTCCTAGGACCTGCAAGACCACTGCAACAGTGAACACTGAGGCTGAACTTCTGGTAACTGACTCACTTACTTTCTGGGCCTAGTGAGTTTTCAACCCCAACTGATAATTGCTGACTTTGCAGTACCTAGATATTTGTCCTTTACCTTGTATCACCCCAATAAATTGAATTGTTTAAACCCATTCTCAGCTGCCCCACAGTCAGTTCCTTACAGACACATAGCAGCAAAAGTCCTTTGCTTTAGTTACAACATGAATGAAAGAAAATTTCTCTTTTTAAAATACCTTTCTAGATTCAAGGATTCTGAAAACCAGCAGTGATTAAAAAATGTGAATGTCTTATAATACTTCCAGTCTTTCAATTTTAATTTTTGAACTAATAGAGAATTGTACATGAGGATAAAATTAATCTTAACGTTCCATCAATACTATACCAGTTGAAGAAAACTGCTGTGGGAACTCTGTGCCACTTACTGTTCTTTTCTTTTTTTAAAATTTTGTTCATTCTATTTATTTATTTATTGGGTAGAGACAGCCAGTAACAGAGAGGGTAAGGAGAAGATAGGGAGGAAGAGAGAAAGAGAGACACATGCAGCACTGCTTCACCACTTGCAAAGATTTTCCCCTGCAGGTGGGGACTGGGGGCTTGAACCCAGGCCCTTGCACAATGTAATATGTGCACTCAACCAGGTGCCACCACCCGGGCCCCACTTACTGTTTTAGAGCAACGGCCCTCCAGTTTCTGTTAAAGCTGGAAACAGTAGCCATTTCCTCATCACTCAGCTTAAAGTCAAAGACCTAGAAAGGTTACAATTCCAAATATCATTGGAAAATCAAATCCTTGTGTGATATCAGATCCCCAGACATTCTGGCAGCTGGCAAACTCAGCATACCTCTCCTCAGCACTTTCTCCCATAAGCCATTGGATACAAACCAGCCATGTTTTAGGCCCTACACTTAGACCAAAATAAACCAAGAGTTTAGTGCTATGAAAGGAACAGCCAAATCTTTATAGAATTTTTAAGCAGGTGCGGTAGTGTTCATGCTCCCTGATTCACTTAGGAACTCTTCCAATGAAAATTTTTCTGGTTCATGTCTACTGGGAAGATTCAAGTTAAAATACAAGGCAATCAGAGGTCTTCTCAGTGGTATAAGGAACAGCTTAGAGCTTGCAGGATCCCATGGTGGCTCCTCCAGCATATCCATGGCCCACTGGCCAATCATCTTAGCTCAACTGAGGTAAACACCCTGGTCTATGAGATCAATGCA
Source organism: Erinaceus europaeus (assembly GCF_950295315.1). NCBI lineage: Eukaryota > Metazoa > Chordata > Mammalia > Eulipotyphla > Erinaceidae > Erinaceus > Erinaceus europaeus. The sequence continues at coordinate 106,291,150 of NC_080169.1, forward strand.
AAGTGGGGGGTTGGGGGTAGGGAAGAGTAGTGTCCACACACATTGTAGGGACAGAATGAGAGGGCCACTCAAGGAGACCACCCCACCCTAAACTCCACCCCCAAAACCAGGGCTAATCAGCCAGAATCTTACATTAAAGTTCTCAATGATGCGTGCTGGTGTCACTGACTTGGGGATCACAGCCACATTCCTCTGGATTTGGAATTGGAGCAGAATCTTCACAGAAGGAGACATCACATTTTTACTTCCTTACAATCACTCCTTCTCAGCTGAGAGGGAAGTGTTCTCTGGCACTCACTATCTCTTTTCTTAAGACTGCTAATATTGACTAAGCACTTCATAACCATCAGACGATGTCAGTACCAGGCATGATCATCTACTCAGTCTCCACAGCCTCTCAATCCTATGCTTTTGAAAATAAAGAATTTTTCTTGAGGCCCTGATTACAGTTGTAAAATTGATTAGTGTTGGAGCTGGATATGAACCTATATCCCAATACTCCAGAAGCCATTCTTGTCATTGGTCTATGAACTCAACAGAAAGCTGTCAGAACTTTGCTCTCCTTGTCTCAATGTATTATTTCCTAGATTCCAAAGTGATTTTATAAAGTAGATTTTTTTCTTCTGCAACAAGGAATTAAAAGTGAACAGCAAAATTATTGAACAATGAATCAAATTTATTGGGGTGAAGCCAACTTAACAGAAAACATTTTACCTGGGCTGTGGATTTCTTGTGTTTTGTAGCAATTGCCTTAATCTTGGGATCCTCCAACAATGAAGGGTCATCTGGTTTTGCCCTAGAGGGGGAAAGATGTTGGTCTGACTAATCATCTTGGTGACCGTATGTGATTATTGTTACCCCAATGTCACTCCAAAATCCAGTCATTATTCTGTATATGGGATACACAATAGGAGGACTTGGAACTTTCTTTTCTTCTTGTTATTACCAGGTCTTCACTGAGAAAAGATGACTTTTTTTTTTAGCTAGTTAGAAAGAGAGAGATAGAGACAGAGAAGAAAGGAAAAGCATCACAAAATAGAAGTTTCCTTCAGTATGGTAAGGTACAGGGGCTCAAGGCAGGTGGAGCACATGGCAATGCAGATACCAGATTCAGGTATATTTTCCCAGTCCATCTGGGAGCTTCTAGCACATGTATGTACACATGAGATACAAAGCTTTTATATTTTGCAGCATCTGGCTCACTTTTGTTGAATGGGATATTCCCAGAGGATCTGAGATGTGCCTCTGTTGATGTTTTTCCCCCAAGTAGAAGTGTGTGGAAACATAGATTTTTTTTTAATATTTTTATTAGTGATTTAATATTGACTTACAATATTAAATTTGCAATTCCCACCAGCAGAGTTCTGTGTCCTTCATACCCCACCTGCAGAAACTGCAATAGTTCTCCCCTGATCACAGATATGGATTGACTATATACCTATCTATCTGTCATCTACTTTTTTGGCCAATTTTTATTCACTTCTATAGACCTGCATTCACTTCCTTTGTAAGTCACACCTATGCCTATTACTACTTCCTAGTGTCCTTCTTTTTTCCTCCTTTTTCTCACATAAGCAAAATCATGCTTAGTTTCCTCTGGTGTTTTATAGACTCACTTCCCTTTCAATGATGGTGCAAAAACAAAGATTTCTAGTAACAAACATTTTGGGTCCCAGTGGAATCAGGGTTCAGAGCGCTCTGGTCATTATCCCCTCTTATCTCCTACTCTGGGAGTACGGAGCAAAATGCAGAACATACTGGCTTTAGTAATTGCTTCACCACTGGACATGGAATTGGCCATCAATCTACCCCCAGCCTGTTTCTGTATAAGTACCGCACGCTAACAGGTTGCGCCGCTGGAGCATGCTTTCCCCAGCCTGTTTCTATCTTTCCCTAGTAGGATAGAGATTTGGAGTGGTGACATTATTTAGGATATTCTTCTGTCCAATGACCTACATTCTCTTAACAGTCTTAACAACTATAAGATTTTGTCTTAAGCATAAAATAAAAGATCCCTTAGAGACATTACCAAGGTCTATCAGGAGATCCCAGAGGACTGTAAGCAGTCCTTGGAGCGGCAGTATTGGATCAATTTATCCTGTGTGAGGTATGGATGACACTCAACCTGCAAAAAAGTGATCCACCTCCAGTACTTATTAAGTTGACTTGCTTTCAAATTTTTCATAGCTTGTTCTATATACAAAAGAAAGAACAAGACCCTACCACACAAAGACCCAACATTGCCCACCACTGGTACTAATAATCAAATCAAAGATTTTTCTCATACCACTCCAAAATTTTGTAAACACATACTGCTATGATGAGACTCTACAGATAACACTGAACTTATCTCCTCCAAATTTAAAATCACTAGATTAGGACGTTTGACCATTAAAGAAAAGAGCCTACCTGATTAGTTACTGGCTTGTATTTTAGCCCTGGTTTCTCCCAAAGCCTTTTAATTTGTAAGTGGTTGAAATTGGAAATTCCAATGGATTTCACAAGTCCCTTGTCCACCAGATCTTCCATGTCCTGTCATAGAAAAATAAATGGTTGCTGCTGGGTGCTGGTGCACCTGGATGAGCGCACATATTACAATGCACAAGGACCCAGGTTTGAGCCCCCAGTCCCCACCTGCAGGGGGAAAACTTTGCAAGTGGTGAAGCAGTATTAGAGGTGTCTATCTTCCTCTCTATCACCCCCTCCCCTCACGATTTCTGGCTGTCTCTATCTAATAAATAAATATAATTTTAAAAAATTTAAAGAGAAAAATACATTGGATCGACCTTCCCGTGGTGCATCCCGTGAGTACCCATTTATTGGGGAAACTGATGATCCTTCCTAGCCGACTGAATCCACATGGATCCCAGTCACTTTCAAAGCCATTAACTGGCTACAGAAGAAGGGCAAACGCTAGAAGAAGAAGAAGAAGAAGAAGAAGAAGAAGGAGAAGGAGAAGGAGAAGGAGAAGGAGAAGGAGAAGGAGAAGGAGAAGGAGAAGGAGAAGGAGAAGGAGAAGGAGAAGGAGAAGAAGAAGAAGAAGAGAAATACATGGTTATATGATATGGTAATTCTACACAGACTACAGGGATGCTAGCTTGAATTATTTGGGTTGTTTGAAAAGTTATGGAACATTTTTTTTCCCCTCTTACCAGAGTACTGTTCAACTCTGGCTTATGATGATGTAGGGGACTGAACATGGGACTTTGTAGCCTCAGGCATGAAAGTCTCTTTGCATAACCATTATGATGCTATCTACCCCTCACACATTTTTTTTTGCATAGAAAAAATATGCCTTGACTTTTCCAACAACCCATTTGATTTCTCATGATCAGAAAATGTTGGTGAAGGATACAGAACAACTGGGCTAGCAGGAATATTAAAGGAAGCTTACATTTAGTTTGTGGGTCTGGTCAAAGATAAGTTCCAGCCTTTCCAACCTTTCTTCTGCCCATGTATCATAAATGCATATGGGCTGCTCATACATTTGCTATTCTCCTCTCACCTAAACCAGGATTAACCCGGTAATCTCCTGAAGAGTTGGCAGCATGTATAGAAGTGTTGGATGTCTGAGTTCTGGGTCACCTTCTCCCACAGAAACCATGTTTTGGTTTGCAGTGATATGAAGCTCTCTCCAGAAGGTCATCCTGATCGTGCTCTAGAAGGGGCTTGCAGACCCAAATCTGAGAAGCAAAGAAATTTGACTGCCATCCACATTCCAAGCTCTGTTTCCTGATATGGAAATGAAATTGGCCTCTCTGAATGATATCGTATTAGGAGCTTCAGCTAATAGGACACATGTTCTGACTTTTCCTTGCCATATCTTATGTGTGGTCAAAGGCATAAATTTAATAAGTGTTATCACTGATTTAATTCACATTGTGTCTATACCCCTGCATGTGGTGGTATAGAAGTAAAAAAAAAAAAAGATTCCATTTCATTCCCATTACCTGAGTTCTATGTCCTCATACATAGCTATATCACCTATCTATCCACATAGGTAGACAGATATATAGAGTCATGTAAATAGTGTTTCAACAGATTTTCAAAATTGAGGGATATTTAAAGTCACCTGAAAAATGTAATGCACATTTAGAAACAGCTCATAGTGATTTTTTTTTTTTTACCAACTTTGAATTGATTATCAACTCAGTATTGGATTTATTGAAACTCCCCAGATGATTTCAATGCAAACTCAATATTAAAAAAATGAGTAGATGATGTCGATTTTCATGTAGAAAAAAAATTTAGAATTCAGGAAACTACATATTACAAAAATGTCTGGACCGATCAATGGGATAAAATATAATGTAGGACAAAAGCACCAACCTACCTCCCAAGCTTCCAAAAATGTTGCCTTACCAGCCAGGACATTGCCTTTAGTATCTTTGGGGAACATGTCCTTTTCACCTGGTACTGAACAAAAAGAAATAGATGTCTGAATACATGTGTGTGTTTAACATAGTTTCAGGATGCTAACACTTTGCTAAAACCTCAAACATGCATTCCATTTCTTCAGTCTCCAAGTCCACACTTGAAGTGTTTAAATAAGAACTGTAAATCTAATCACTGTAATATGTAAATTCCTATGTTTTCAAAACAATTGAGCTAACATTAAAATTTATCTCTTGCACATGCTAAAAGTTTTATCAACCTGCACATTAATTTCACAACCATTACACATCCACTAGAGGGCAAACTTCAACATCAAAATAAAAACAAGCCTTAGCCCTAGGAATGGTTTCCTGATAAAGGTGTGGGCCACTCATGGTTCTACTTAGTTTATCTTCCTTTTGTTGTCAATGACTATTGAATAGTTTGGAATGTCCTTTTAAAATGATTTTATCCTTACTTTTCAGAGTTGTGAAATCACCCCATACTTGTCTTTTTCCTCCTGACTCAATTTAGTTCTCATAATGTTCATGAATAAGACCCCTTGCTCCCCTCCCCACCTTCCATCTTTAGAGATGACACTGATACAACTGGTTTAGAACACCTGCTTGGGAGTGGGAAATGAAGACAGGAATCGCTCATACTTGTAATCCCTGTGGAAAGTGAATAAGATAGATGTCCAGGTAGTCTAGTTTCAGGTCACTGAGGGTCTTCTGACAGGCTTTCTTCACACGGGCTTTCTCAAAGAAGGTGAGCCATAACTGCAGAGTGGAGCAGTGAGACGTTAGTGCCAGGGATGAATGACCTGCATTATATCTAATGACCCTGCTTTTGCATTTTGACCTACATCTTCACTAACCAGGGAGCTAACTTTACAGTAATGTGGTGTTAAAATCACCAGAAACACAAATATCCATAGACATTAATTGTGTTATTTTTTTAAATGTTATTATACTTATTTATTTATTGAATAGAGACAGCCAGGAATCAAGAGGGAAGGGGGAAATAGAGAGGGAGAGAGAGAGACCTGCAGCACTGCTTTACCACTTGCAAAGCTTTCTTTCTGCAGATGTGGAGGGGGACTTGAATCCGGGTCCTTGCACATTGTAATATGTGCGCTCAACCAGGTATGCCACCCCCCAGCCCCTATTTTCTTGACATAAAATCTGTTCATTTGTATATGACAGAATCAGTATATAACTCCAGCACACACAATGCTGGTGACTGAACTAGGGACCCTATGCCTGAAGATCCAGCAACCTAACCATGGCACACCAGCAGGATACCATATGATGGCATTTGCTATATGTTGAGGACAGTTTTATTTTTAACTCTTTAGTGATGAATGTATTTCTTCTGTTAATGTATATGGTCATTGTTTCAGGACTTGTTTATATGTGCCATTCTCTTTCCTGCTGTAAGAATTGTGAGAGTATCAGAAGTGTCTATCCTTGAACTTCAAAGCATTCTTAAACCTTGGGGACAGATGATCTTTACTTTGTGCTTCCATGTCCCCAAACCTGTGGACTGTCTGTGGTAACTCTTCAAAGACTCAGTCCAGACTCAAACCTCTGTATTGCCACAAGAATATGTTGTTAAAAGTCCTCAGTTTGAATTTTCAGCAAGGTAGATTTGTATATCTAGTGATTCTCAGCCTCTCTGTCCCTTTTATCTTTAATAGCATTTTAAAACTAACCTTTTTTTTTTTAACTACAGTGAAATAAATGTGTGACAAGCAGGTATGTCCCTACAATTCTCAAAATACCACCTACCTAGGAACGTTTGGAGTATAATAATAGAACCACAATGCTGAAATATAGGGTCCCAGGTTTTTCCCTGACTGCACCCTTATTCTTTGACTGCCATAGGTCAGGTGGATCCCAGCAGTAGGGAGCACGGCTGAATGCTCTGTCCACACCAGGGAAAACCAACTGGAGATAGTGGGATGACAGCAGCATCTCATATACCTTATGGTGTGGAGGATGGATAAGTTTGAGACAGTGACGACTACTACTATGAGCACTTAGTGAAAAGAACCCTGGGTACTGACTAAATCCAAATACTTTCAGCTGCCCTGAAGTGCAACCTTCTGCCCAAATAACCACACATACCTTGCTGACAATGAAGAGGTCCTCCCTCTTCACAACCTTCTCTTGGATCTTCTCTTGGGTGGCTTCCCCCACCTCATTCTCATTCTCACAGACATAGGCATAGTCAATGTGGCGATATCCTGCATCAATGGAGGTCTTCACAGCCTCTTTGACTTTGCCTGGAGGGGACTGAAATTTAGAAAGGAAGGAAGAGAGAGAGAGAAAGAAAGAAAGAAAGAAAGAAGGAAAATAAGAAAGAAAGAAAGAAAGAAAGAAAGAAAGAAAGAAAGAAAGAAAGAAAGAAAAAGAAAAAATAATATCATTAGTCCTCAGACCACTAGCAATGGACTCTCTTACACAGTTCAGCTCTAAATTAAGAGTCTATGGCTTTTAGGCAAACACACTTGGAAAACTCTAAAAAGAAGAAAAAGTAGTGGAAATATTTTGTAATTATGACCCCCAGCCTAACTAAGAGTCTTTCCCCTTGTTGTCCTAGTCAACCTTTCTGACTCGAAATGTTTCTTGGTATCTGGAGTGATAGATGATTTCCCATATAAGTGACCTGTTTGAAAACTGGTTTCTGAAGTACCTCAGAGAAAAATTCAAGTGGAAAATGATCTTTCCACAAACAATTCAGGCCCATGTATAGGAGCTATGTGGTCTAAGCAGGGTTTATTTTATTCAATGGCATCTTTCTGCAAAATGGCTGTAGGAATATTGTTTTCCTCCCATAGCCATTTTGTTATTAGCTTGGTTTGTGAAATCTTTTGGAGAGTCTGCACACACTAAGACACATTATGTGCAAATTATTATGTACTTACTTTAAAACTGAGAAACAGAAAAATTTGTGAGAACAGAACTTTATGAGGTTCAGAGATGATGGTTCAGGTGTTGAAACATAATTCATGCTATGTATGAGATCTTGATTTCTTCTATCATCTGCCTATGATCTGTCTATCTGTCTATCTATCTATCTATCTATCTGTCATTTGTCTACCTATCATCTATTATCATCTAACATCTGAAACCCTGTTTCTCATTTGTTAAGATTTCCCCCTGCATGTGGGAACCAGATGCTTGGACGTGGGTCCTTGTATAGTGTAATGTGTGCACTTAACCAGGTGTTCCACTGCCTGGTCCCCTGAGAACTTGATTTCTATCCCATAATGCCACATGGAAACAATAAAGACAACAAAGAGAGAATTCCCATGGATGGTGGAGTGGCACTTTTCTTATTTTACTTCTTCCTAAAATTATAAACTAAAAACTGGGCTAGGCCAGAGACTCAGTGCTGTGTGTATGTTTATATGTTGCTCTGAGATCACTCCCAGTCACTGCATAAAAAATGATAAACAAGGGAGTTGGGCAGTAGCTCAGCGGGTTAAGCGCACATGGCGCAAAGCGCAAGGACCAGCAGAAGGATCCCACCTGCTGGGGAGTCGCATCACAAGCGGTAAAGCAGGTCTGCAGGTGTCTATCTTTCTCTCCCCCTCTCTGTCTTCCCCTTCTCTCTTCATTTCTCTTTATCCTATCCAAAAACCACGACATCAATAACATAGCTCAAATATGTTGGCAGTGTCTCCTGGTCAACTTTGAGTGTGTGTCAGAGTGTGCTGAGTCAAGGTGACTGTTAGTCTTGTGCAGATAATACTAAGCTAAACACACCAAATATTAGCCCCTCCCTGCCAAGAGCAGACCAAACAAACCTGCTTTTTGTGGGTGTGGTGAGTTATTCTCACTGAAAGTCTAGGATGATGATGGCCCCAGAAATATTCCAAACACTGCATTTAAAATTAATAATACTCCAGGGCCCGAGAGACAGGGTGCATGTGCATGTGTATCCATAAATTAGGGAAAAATTATGCCTCAAAGTAAAAATGTTCAATAGTCTGCTGTGAGTAGACTTAGACTCAATTAGTTCAGCAAGTAGTAGAAAGGCCTAATGAAGACACCACAAAGTACCTAGTCAGATATTTACTACTTAGGCCTAGACACACACCCTCCTCTCCTATCCCCTACATCACTTCCCTCAATCAATTTAAGTCTAATCTCGTTGTGTAAAGTAAGCACTACAAAAACTGGAAAAGGACAAGGGACTGGCACAACTATTGATGGCCTTTTAGGTCAATACCAGGCTACCCCATCATTTGAGAATCCAAGGGGAGGCTGGGCCATCCTACTCTGCCACCTTAGGAAAACTGGTCCTGAAATGAGGGCAGCATAGAATGATCCCAGCTGTGACCATGGACTGTGAGCTCAGACTGACAGGAACTCAGGTTACACAGGCTCCTGTGCTAAATATGGATAGATATGGGTCCAAGGTCAGATTGATGGGGTTAACAATTAATGATATTTATATTTTTTTTCTTGTATTTGGGAGCTACTCTCTTTCCTAATCCATCTTTCTATTCCTATTCTCAACTCTTGGGCTCAGACAAAAATTAACATCATAAGCCCCTTGGAACATACCTAAAATAAACATCCTAGCTTTTGCCTACACACAGACCCCTAGTTTCATCTGCTCTATTCCTACCTTTGGATCCCTGTTGATTAAACAATTTGTTCTGTCTTATGTCTTTCACCCATCAAGTTGCAGGCACTACCATAAGACTTCCTGACTTCCCTGGGCATACAGCCTCACCAATGTGTCTCAGAACCTCACTGCTCCAGAGCCCTACCCCACTAGGGAAAGATAGAAACAGGTTGAGAGTATGCATCGACACGCCTTTTAAAAATTAAAAAATAGGGAGTCTGGCTGTAGTACAGCGGGCTAAGCGCAGGTGGCGCAAAGCACAAGGACCAGCATAAGGATCCCGGTTCAAACCCCGGCTCCCCACCTGCAGGGGAGTCGCTTCACAGGTGGTGAAGCAGGTCTGCAGGTGTCTATCTTTCTCTCCCCTCTCTGTCTTCCCCTCCCTCTCTCCATTTCTCTCTGTCCTATCCAACAACAACAACAATAATAACTACAACAATAAGACAACAAGGGCAACAAAAGGGAATAAATAAATAAAATAAATATAAAAAATTAAAAAAAAATAAAGTAAAAAAAAACCTTGGCAAAGGTATGTGTGTGTGTGTGTGTGTGTGTGTGTGTGTCTCAGAGCAAAGGTCAGGACTTGAATGAGTGAGGCCCTTATTTGATCTCCTGCATTGCATGCACATGAGTGCTGCCCTGGTTCTCTCTTTTTAAATAAATGCATTGTTTTAAAATAACTCCTAAATCCAGGGAGACATCCAGAGAAAGACTGCCCTAGAAAACAAAGCCTTTTTGTCAAGCCTAACAGTTGCTTGACATCTGGCACTTGTTAGGAAAGTGCATTCCCTTTTAATGGGAAAGAGTTCTGGAGTTCTTATAGACTAAGTCAGTCCCTAGGAAAAAAAGAAACCTGTTTCTAGGCTCTGCCAATTCTAAATTCCTCTGGACTTTGCCTTTTGACGAACATCAGAAAATGTTCCACATTCCTTCAAGGAAATAGGTATCATATATTAACACATTTACCTTCCAGGTGCCCAAGCCCACAACAGGCATCTTGGTTTTGTTGCTGAGTTCCAGGAAGGTGTCCATGGCAACTGCAGAAGGGTGCTGAGGAGGCAGAGAGAGGTGCTCTAATTTATAGTGCTGCTCTGCATTCAGAGGGTGGAGCTGGAACCTGGGGCTGCACATTCATTAGCGGCACTAGTGTGACAGGTAGTCCTGCCCGAATTAGTAAGAGTGGCTGTACCAGTCAACTGTAAACATGACAGCTCTGACATGAAATGCATGACTTACTTCAGGAAAGTGCCATTGAAGGGATTTTGTTTTTTTTTCTCCAGTGTATGTGAAAAAATAAAAATATATGAATTAAAATGTTTCTGCTTAACTGTTCTGTATGTGTACATTCTTTTCTGCAAAACATTAAGTGACTATTAACTCCTGCTATAATACTGAAATACTAATATTCTCCATGTATATTTCTCTCCTTTCAATCTATTTGCTCAAGTCTCCTCTGGAAACTCTTTTCCAAACCTCTTCTTTTCTTGATACACCAGCTGTGGAGGCAGAGAGATACTTTGCCAGGTAGTACGCCTGCCCTGTCATGTGCTTTATGCACTTTATTATTATCTTTATTAACCTATTGGATAGAGGCAGTCAGAAATGTAGAGGGAAGGGGGTGATAGAGAGGGAGAGAGACAGAGTGACACCTGCAACACTGCTTTACTCTTCACAAAGCTTTGCCCCTGCAGGGGGGGACTGCGGGCTCAAAACCGGTCCTTGCACATTGTAACATGTGTGCTCAACCAGGTGCGCCACCACCAGAACCCTCTATTCATGTTTTGGTAAAGGCATTAGTGCAGCTTATTCAGGTAATCTGAAGGAACACACCTGCAGGCTCATATAACAAGAAAATGTTTCATTTTGTTCTTATGGATTTTTTTTCTTCCTATAATCTTGCATTTACTTTTACGCATTCAGGGCTCTACCACTAAATGTGATTTAGTCACAATGGGAACATCTTATATTACCTTTACCCTTCTATCCTGACAACTGACAACTGACAACTAGTGCGTGAGGTTTCTACTAAAAAGAGGCTTTATTGTTCTTCTGTTAATACTTTTTGGCTGGTAAAACTGGGTGAAATGAGTCTGAAAGACATCTGCTTAAAAATGTTTCTGCAAATCAACCTGAATTATGCTATGCAATCTTAGCTTATAAATGTAACAGGGGTTTGGTTCCTATTAAGTCAACTAATTCAATAGAGCTGAAAGCTAAATTTTTGTTGATAAACACATGAGTTAAATGATAAGAGCTTAGGTTAAAAATACAAGAGATTCCATTTGGTCATGGTGAGTCAATTAATTTAACATAGATAAAAAATAAATTTTTGTTAGAAAATATGAGCTAATTTATAAAGTTCTAGATTCAAAGCATAAGATATTCTGCTTAGTCATGGTGAGTTAATATAAAGTTGAAATGATAAGCTTAACTTGTATAATATGAACTATGGTAGAAGGAAAGGGGGAAAAGAAAAGAAGAGAAGAGAAAAAAGAAGCGAAGAAGAAACAAAGAGGGAGGAGGAAGAGGGAGGAAGTGAAGGATGAAGAGATTTTCTTGTCCTGACATTATTGCCACTGTGAAATTTTTTCTCTTCTTTTTTTTTAAATTTGTTTATTTATTTAAGAAAGGAGGCATTAACAAAATCATATGATGGGGGGGGGTGCAACTCCACACAATTCCCACCACCCAATCTCCATATCCCATCCCCTCCCCCGATAGCTTTCCCATTCTCTATCCCTCTGGGAGCATGGACCCAGGGTCATTGTGGGTTGCAAAAGGTGGGAGGTCTGGCTTCTGTAATTGCTTCCCCGCTGAACATGGGCATTGACTGGTCGATCCATACTCCCAGTCTGCCTCTCTCTTTCCCTAGTAGGGTGGGTCTCTGGGGAAGCTGAGCTCCAGGATACATTGGTGGGGTCTTCAGTCCAGGGAAGCCCAGCCGGCATCCTGATGGCATCTGGAACCTGGTGGCTGAAAAGAGAGTTAACATACAAAGCCAAACAAATTATTGAACAATCATGCACCCAAAGGTTGTGATAGTGGAGATGAAGTGTTGGGGGGTACTCACTGCAAAATTTAGTGTACTACTGCTTTCAGGTATATAGTTGCACTAGTTCATGGATACGAGTGGACATATGCTCTATCTCCTGGAACCTGGTCTATATCTAGGTTTTGGAATTTGTTAGGAAGTGAACTACCTGGGATGGAATTAGAGAATACTATGAAAGGAAAGGTCTCACCCGAGTAATGAAGCTGAAGGGTTGTCTTTCCACACTTGAAGTCTCTGGACACAGTCTGAAGTGAAGCATGCTGGGGTGGCACTCATTGCATTGATTAGGTTGCAATCAGTGGATGCAATATTATTTGATAAGAATTGGGAGAAGAATACGGGAAAGTGGGCCCTATCCTAGGGTCCCAGGACTGGGGGAAGTTTAGGCTCTATAGTGGAGATGTGAGTTTCCTGCTATCTTAGGGTTCGAGAAGACAATGGATAGTTACTGTTATCATCACATTATTTGGTAATTGGGTTAGCTTTGAATAGTCCCTTTGTTAGCCATACAATTTTCCCCCTCTCATATTAATTAAATAGTGATTTATGTTACTACAATTTAATAGGTGTGTACATAAACACCATTCCCATCACCAAAAGATTGTGTCCTATCCCCCCCAACCCCCCCCCCCCCCCCCCGCCGGCCCAGGCCAGGAAGCCGCATGTCCAACCTCCCGCTCACCACAGGACTTTTACTTTGATACCCTAATTTTTTTCTCTTCTTTCTTTCTTTCTTTCTTTCTTTCTTTCTTTCTTTCTTTCTTTCTTTCTTTCTTTCTTTCTTCTTTCTGCCTGCCTTCCTTCTTTCCTTCCTTCCTTTCTTTCCTTTTTGCCTCCTGGGCTTGGTGTCTGCACTAGGAATCCATTGCTCCTGGTGGCTCCCCCCCCATTTTTATTGGGTAGGACAGAGAAATTGAGAATGGAGGAGGAGAGAAAGAGGGAGAGAGACAGAAAGTCACCTGCAGACTTGCTTCACCACTTGTGAAGCTACTACCCAGTAGGTGGGGAGCTAGAGGATGGAACCAGGATCCTTGAGCAGGTCCTTGTGCTTCAGTACGATGTGTGCTTAACCCGGTATGCCACGGCCTGAGCTCCTCCACTGTGAAATGTTGATGTTGAAGGTTGCAATTCTGGGTTCAGTCTAGAGAGTCATATCTCCATCTGATTCAAACCAGCTGTGAATGACTGAGTGGTCTATGCTCCTGGGACATGACATAGACTTGCAGATCATGGTGTTTGTTTGTTTATATATTTATTTATTTATATGCCTCCAGATATATTGCTGGGGCTTGGTGCCTGCACCACGAATCCACTACTCCTGGAGGCTATTTTTCCCATTTTGTTGCCCTTGTTGTTATCCTTGTTCTTCTTGTTATTGTTAGTGTTGCCATTGTTGCTGTTGTCAGATAGGACAGAGAGAAATCGAGAGAGGAGGGGAAGACAGAGAGGAGGAGAGGAAAACAGACATCTACAGACCTGCTCCTCTGCTGGTGAAGTGACCCCCTGCAGGTAGGAAGCCAGGATCTTTGTGCCAGTCCTTGAACTTTGTGCCATGTGAGTTTAACCCACTGTGTTATCACCAGGCCTCGTTAATTATTTATTTTTGTCCTTCCTAGATCTATTACTCTTAGCCAACCTATTCAGAAAATGAGAGATGAAGACAGAGGGAGAGAGGGAAAGACAGCACTGCAAAACTGAAGGTCCCCTCAGTACAGTGGGGAGCTGGCTTGAACTTGGGTTGCACTTAGAGTAAAGCAGGGACCCTCCTTGTTGAGTTATTTCAGCTGCACTGTCTTTATATTATAGAGTTCTCACTTGGTGAATGTGGCTTTGGTTGAAGTAAATATTAACTGTTGGCATAATATCTTGTATCTTGGCAGAGAAAATTTTGTCATTTCTCCATTACTGTTTGCAAAATCATCTAGCTTATATCAGGCTATATGTATTTCACATAACCATGTAATTATTCTTATAGAAGACAGTTTTCTCAGTCATTACACATAAGGCCTTTTATTGCCCTAGAGCATATCAGTGACTTGGCCGTTCAAGTTTTATTAAATTATTGAATTGTTTGAGACTCACCAAATAGAGAAAGGTGTATTACTCTATATTTCTTGTAATTTATTTAATATTTATTTTCCCTTTTGTTGCCCTTGTTGAGAGATGATGTTTTTAAACCTAGGATTAGCATGATCTACCTGCTAGATGCTTGTTTGCAATAATTTTGTACCTTGTCAAATAATCATTTATTTAGTTGTGATGGGGGGTAACCGTTTTAAGTGGAATCTATCAGAAAGCTTGTCGCAATTCTCATGGTATGAACAAAGCTGGATCCCATGCTTAGGCTTCATTTCATTAAGATGATTGAGACTCTTTCCACATGCCTCTCACTTCTCAGGAGGCCTTATTTGGACTTTTTCACAACATAGGAGCATTTTAGGCTCTACAGTAGGAACATTCACAATGTTATTTCTAGCAGTCTATTACATCAAGTCATAGAAGTAACACAAATTCAAGGGTTGGGGGATTAGAATTCATATCTCCATGAGAATCATTGCAAAGAAGCTGTGGGATGTATGCATATTCAGTGAAATATATGCACAATTTACTAAATGAATGAATGAAACAGATCTGGGTACTTGGACATGATTTAAAATTTATCTTTCCTGTATGATTTATAGTTACTATATTTATGGTTTTAAATCTACTGGAAAATTATAGTTGAAGATATAAATACATGCAACTGCTTTACAATCCTTCCAGTTTACCATCTATCAGTTCAGAAATTCTCCAGAGGGTCCTCCTAGTTAGGGAACAATTATCACTTACTGCTGTACACTGCAGACTCACCAGTGTCTTTCTTCCTCCCTTCCTTCTTTCCTTCCTTCCTTCCTTCCTTTCTTTTTCTCCCTTTAAATATTTCATTTATTTATTCATGAAGAAGGTAGGAGGAGAGAAAGAGAGAAGCAGATATCACTCTGGTGCATGTGCTGGTGGGGAATTGAACTAAGGAGCTCATGCTTGAGAGTCCAATGCTTTACCCATTGCACCACCTCCTGAAACACACCAGACCCTTCAGTTTCTATTGAAGTCGAAAGTGGTGTCCATATACTCATCATTCCTCAACATCCAATTTAAATTCAAATACCTGGAAATGAAAGAATTCAAATACCTCTGGATAGTTTTTGTTTGTTTGTTTGTTTTTTGGTGTTCCATTCTGGCAGGAAGCAAGCTCACATCTAAGTACTAACGGCTATAAAAAGTTTCAAGGCATTAAACTTCAGGTATCATAATGCCTATAATCCCCGATGCTCTTAAAGCTTCTTCCAGAGGGATATTCTCCAGATATAGAATTCCCCTCTTATTCAAAGCTAGGGTGTTTAGGGAATAGTCAGTCTAGGGTGTTGGTCCATGATTAAACTGACCAGCAATAATTGACTGTCTGTTCTTGTTAGAGGTATAGCTCCCATCATACTGTTGACCCATGGGTGGATTGTCTCAGTTCCAATGAGGTGAACTCCCTGGTCTCAGAGTTGACAGGGTGATGAGGAGGGAGTAGAAGCCCACTGACAACAGAAACACAAAATTAAAGGCTCACTATCTCTCATTTACTCTCTCTCTCTCTCTCTCTCTCTCCAGGGTTATTGCTGGTGCTCCCTGCCAATACTACATATCTACTTATCCTAACAGACTTTTTTTTTTTCTATTTGATTGGATAGGACAGAGAGAATTGAGAGAGGAGGATACAGAGAGGGAGACAGAAAGAGAAACACTTGCAGATCTGATTATCCACCTGTGAAGCTTCCCCCGGCAGGTGGGAAGCCAGGGGCTGGAACCTGGATCCTTGCACAAGTCTTTAGTACGATGTGCACTTAACTGGGTGCACTACCACTCAGCCCCCTCTCCTCCTATCTCTATTGAGAAAAACCAGAAGTAATTAGTCGGGATCTTATGTTTAAGTTCTCAATAATGTGTGTTGATGTTGCTGACATGGGAATTACAGTCACATTCCCTTGGATATCGAACTAGATTAGAATTTGTATAGAAAATGACATCATCTTTCCATTTACTTACAATCAACCTCATTCAACTAAAAAAAAAAAAAAGAAAGAAAGAAAGAAAGAAGAAAGAAGAAAAAGAAAGAGAGGAGGAAGAAGCAAGAAAGAGAGGAAGAAGAAGAAAGAAATAAAAAGAAACTGCTCACTGTGTCTCTATTGACAACAATTAGTAATGATGAAGCAGTTTTTGAGCATAATACTGTTATGGAGGAAAGGGAAACCAGTGTTTGTTCCCCCAACATTAAAAATTTCATCAAGCAATATCTCAACAAAGAAATAAGGAGAGAGCATAATTTTTCAGGTACTTTAAACTTTATTTGGGAAGACGGAGAACATTCACATGTTAGGGAGAGAGAGAGAGAGAGAGAGAGAGAGAGAGAGACCAGAGTCTTGCTTTTTAAAACCCAAGCCCCACCTCTACATTTCCAAGCCACACCTGTCACCACTCCTATTTTCTGGGTGGTACTACTGTACCCTGGAGATAGTCCTTGTCCCTCAACAGTACTTTCCCAGATATCTGATTTCCACATTACTTCTCAAATCTATGGCTTTTGTCTTAGTAAGGTGTCAGGCTACAAAATTAACATACAAAAGTTGGTGGTGTTCCTTTACACAAACACTAAATCAGAAGAAGAAGAAATCCAGAAATTCATCCCATTCACTATAGCAGCAAAAACAATAAAATATCTAGGAATAAATATAACAGAAGAAATGAAATATTTGTATATTGAAAACTATGAGTCACTGCTCAAGGAAACAGAAAAAGACCAAAAAAAAAAGTAGAATGATAATCTATATTCAAGTATTGGCAGAATTAACATCATAAAAAATGAATATTCTACCTAGAGACATATACAAATTCAATGTAATCTCCATTAAGGTCCTACCATTTTCTAAAAGACTAGAACAAAATCTACAAATGTTTATCTGGAATCAGAAAATACCGAGAATTGCCAAAACTATCTTGAGAAAAAAGAACAGAACCAGAGGAACCATGTCTCATGCTATATTATACAGCCATTGTAACTAAAACTGCCTGGTACTGGAACAAAAAAAGATACAGTGACTAGTGGAATAGAATCGAGAGCCCATAAATAATCATCCAAACCTATGGATAATCTATTTTTTGACGAAGGGATCTAATTATTAAATGGGTTGAATTATGCAGAAGAATGAAACTGAACCACTACATTTTTTTAAAAAATTATATTTATTTATTTACTTATTCCCTTTGTTGCCCTTGTTGTTTTATTGTTGTAATTATTATTGTTGTCATCGTTGTTGGATAGGACAGAGAAAGATGGAGAAAGGAGAGGAAGACAGAGAGGGGGAGAGAAAGACAGACACCTGCAGACCTGCTTCACCGCCTGTGAAGCGACTCCACTGCAGGTGGGAATCCCCGGACTTGAACCCGGATTCTTAAGCCAGTCCTTGCGCTTTGCACCACCTGCATTTAACCCGTTGTGCTACCGCCCAACTCCCGCAAGTTTTTTTATTTATATTTATTTATTTATTTACTTATTCCCTTTTGTTGCTCTTGCTGTTTTATTGTTGTAGTTATTGTTGTTGTGAACCATTTCATTTTACCACACACAACTCCAAATGGATCAAGGAGTTGAATTTTAGACCAGAAACTATGCTTAGAAGAAAATGCTTAGAAGAAAATATTGGCAGAATTCTTTTCCATTTCAATTTTATAAGCATCTTTAGTGATTCAAGCCCAACTGCAAGGGAGACAAAATAAAAAATATACTCATGGGACTATATCAAATTGAAAAGCTTCTGAATACCAAAAGAAAGCACTACCCAAACAGACTCTTTATGGAATGGGTGAAGATCTTTATGTACCATACTTCAGACAAAAGAGTAATAATCAAAGTATATAAACAGCTCAGCAAACTCAGAAAAATAAAACAATGACCCCATCCAAAAATGGGGAGAGGATATGAACAGAATATTCACCAAAGAAGATATCCAAACATATGAAAAAAATGCTCCACTTCACTGATTGTCAAGAAATGCATATAAAGGCAACAATAAGATATCACTTCACTCCTATGATAATGTCCTACATCAGAAACTATAGTAACAATAAATGATGGAGAAGTTGTGGGGGTAAAGGAACCCTCCTGAAATGCTGGTGGGAATGTAAATGGGTCCTACTTAGAGGAGAGCAGTCTGGTGAACTCTCAGGGTAGAAGTGGACCTACCTGATGACCCAGAAATTCCTCTGCAGTGAATATACCCCGAGGAACCAAACACACCCATTCAAAAAGATCTGTGTATCCCCATGTTCATAGCAGCACAATTTTTAATTTTTTATTATCTTTATTTATTGGATAGAGACAGCCAGAAATCAATCGAGAGGGTAGGGGAGATGGGGAGAGAGAAAGAGAGACACCTGCAGACCTGCTTCACCACTTGTGAAGCTTTCCCCCTGCAGGTGGGGACCGGAGGGTCAAACCTGGATCCTTGAGCACTGTAACATGTACTCTTAACCAGGTGTGCCACCACCCGGCCTCCAGCAGCACAATTTGTGATAGCCCACACCTAAAAGCTACTCAGGTGTCCCACAACAGATGAGTGACTGAGAAAGTTGTGGCATAACACATAATGGAATCCTACTCATCTGCACTTCATCTTGGGTGTAGCTTCAAGGAGTCATACTAAGTGAGATAAGTCAGAAAGAGAAAGATGAATATGGGATGGTCTCACTCAAGGAAAGAAACTAAGAAATAAGAACAAAAGAGGAAGTACAAAGTAGAATTTGGACTAGGTTTGGTGCATAGCATCAAAGTAAAGGACTCTGGGTGGTGGTGGTGGGGCGGGGCTTTCAGGTCCTGGTGCTTGGTGGGGGAGGACCTAGGCTGGGGCATGAAAGTGTTTTGCAGAAAACAGAAATTTTGCACGTGTGCCAACAACTATATTTACTGCTGACTATAACCATTACTTCCCCCAACAAAAAAAGAAAATTAAAATAAATAAACAAATGTAAAGAAGGTGATTTAAGTGCTCTATTTGAGAACATAAAGCTGAAACATGCTGAAGCTTGATCTGAACCTAGATCTCACTGCTCCAATATCCACTCCCTTCTCACTGGATGTAGGGCTAACAGGAAATTCTCAAACAGATATTGTCAATTCAGAGTTAACTGTTTTATTATTTGCATTTGTATAAACAGGTTTAGTTAGTGAATTTTTTTCCTCTACAACTAACCAAAGTAAGATTGAAAAAAACAAAATAGACTGTGTTAGGGGTAAACTCTTATTCAGTGAATCAGACAAGCACAGTGTATCTGAGCAGTGTGTGTTTTGTGCCTTGAAGCAATGAAAGTTATTTGCATAACCATATGCAATCTCCCTCTGAACCCTCAAAATCTTTTTCAGTATTTTAGAAGTGGGTGGGGGGCCAGGGCTTCAGGTAAAAGTTTGCTTTTCCAGACCCCAGAGTCCATCTCCCTGTTTCTAAGGAAGAAAGGGGTGCAGTATTGCTGAAAGGTTACAATGTTACAGTCAATCGCAGCCCAACTCCTAATGGTTTAAAAATGAGAAACAGAATAAGCACAAGGAGCTGAGTGCTTATTCCCATTCCAGGCTCTGTGCTCTGCAGAGACCTGTCTGCTGTGGCCATACTTCTTTTCAGGCCCTAATATGTGTGCTCTGGGATCTCTTACAGACTGTTAAAGTGCAGATTCAGCTAATAGTGGGGCCATACTCTTACAGCAATGGGTCAGGTCAGTCTTCTCAACCCTGGAAACAGCAGCAAAACCACAGTCCTTTTCTTTGTCCTCTTCTCTTTTCTCTTCTTTTTTAGTCGAAACATTGCTAGTGTGTGTGTTGGTGGCAGGGTGGGTTGGGGGTGGGGTTGGGAATTGAGCCTGGGACCTTTAGTGCCTCAGGCATGAAAGTTATTTGCATAACCATTATGCTCTATCTTCCTTCACCCCAGTCCTTTTCAGTGTCTTAGAACCTGAGGGAGTTTTCAGGGGAATGCTACTGTAGTGGCAATGTAGCCAAAAATAGACAAGGAAGCAGACTGAAAGTAGATCAAAAAACTGGTGAAGAACAATTGATAAGAGTAGAAAACAAAGAGATTTGGAATGCATAAAAACAAGTTAGGTCAGATCTAGGTCAGACTACTCTGTCATATATAAAGTGAAATATTCCATCCCCTGAACAATATACCTACTAATTGACAATGTCCCTTTATTTATGGTGGTGGATTGCAAAATCCCCTGTAATTAAAACTGCAAGGGCTAACTGCTTTGAATTTTGCTTCTGTACTTCCTGGCTTGCTTGCTTGCTTGTGCTTATAGACTTGGAATAGACTATAAAGGCAGTTTAACCGGAGGCTGGGGACTAGCACTTTCTCTGGAGTACTTCAGGCTTTGGCCCACCAAAAGGCCTGTCCATCTTGGTCTCCGTCTCATTATTGGCTGTAACACTACTAGGAGACAAATATCCCCAGAAAACTGTTGTTCCCAGGCAGGTTATGGTGTACCTGGTTGAGCATACATGTTACCATGCACAAAGAGCAGGGTTCAAGTCCATGGTCCCCACCTCCATGGAGGAAATTTCACCATCAGTGATAGTGCTGCAGGGTGCTCTCTTTCTTTCTCCCTGTTCATCTTCCCCTTTTCTCTCTGTCCTATTGAAGCAGAAAAGGGATGAATATAAGCTTATGCTTCCCTTATGTCTGATGTGTCTTATAGCAATCAGTGACCACAACTGCAGTACCTCCTCCCTCTACATTCCTAAGCAGGGCAGATAGGGAGGAACTTAGCGAGCCAGAAGAGATAAGACCACTGCATCCAATCAACACACACATACACGCACAAGCATGCATGCGAGCTTAGATTTATCTTATTCTTTTTATTTAATAGTGTTGCAGAATTTATTTTCAAACATCAGACCAGAGCAGGGTGTCATCACCTGGGCTTCACCACTCTGAGCTTTTAGATAGAAAGAGAAAGGAAAAGAGAGAGAGAGAGAGCAGGAGTGAGAGTGGAAAAGCCACTACAGTACTTTTAAAAGTGCACTGGGAGCCAGAATTGAATCTAGGTTGCCTGCAAGGCAAGGCAGAAACACTATCCAGGTGAGTTATTTTGCTGATCTTTGTCTTACTTCTTTTTTTTTTTTTAAATATTTTTTTCTTTATTTATTTGTTGGATATAGACAGTCAGAAATTGAGATGGAAGGGGGTGATAGAGAGGGAGAGAAACAGAGAGACACCTGCAGCATTGCTTCACCACTTGTGAAGCTTTCCCCCTGCAGGTGGGGACTGGGGGCTCAAACCTGGTCCTTGCGCATTGTAATGTGTGCACTCAACCAGGTGCACCACCACCTGACCCCTTTGGTTTATTTTTTCTCTTCTTCTTCACCACATCTTCCTCTTGCTCCTCCTATTCCTATTATTCATGCAATATTCATTTGTTTATTATTTTCTTGAGGGGTTAATGGTTTAAAATACAGTTGTTAATACATGGGGACAATTTCTCACCTCACTGTGATGGGTGTCTGCAAAACTCTCACAACCTCACTAGGACTCCAAAGTTCTCATTCCCAACACACACCCACTTTTTCACCCAGAGTCCTTTCCTCTGCCGCAATAAACCAAACCCAGTCAAAGTTTTACTTTGGGTTTTTGTTTTCTGTTCTCATTCTTCCGTTTCACCTATGAGTGAGATCATCCAATATTCACCCTCCTCCTTTTGGCTTACCTCACTTATTTCAAGATCCACCCAAGATAAGTTAAAGTTATTAGTTATCAGAGAACTACAAATAAAGGCAACAATGAAATACTATTTTACTACTTGTACCAGAGAGAACAGCAACAATAAATGCCAGGGAGGTTGTGAGGATAAAGGAAATCTACACTACTGGTGGGAATCTAAATTGGCCCAACCCCTGTGCAGAGCTGTCTGGAGAATTCACAGAGGCCTAGAAATGGACCAACACAATGACTTGGCAATTCTTCTCCTGGGGAAATATCCAAAGAAGACAAATGCAGTCATCTGAAGAGATCTATGTGCACTCATGCTAATTATATGTTATAACAGCAGGATTTACAGTAATCCACATCTGGAAACAAACCAGGTGTCCAGTGACAGGTGACTAAGGAAATTGTATTATAGATACACATAATGGAATACTACTCAGCTATCACGAATGATAGGTGCTGAGAGCAAAATAGCTGACTCTCTATATGACTTAATCTTTTACTTTATATTTATTTAGAGACAAGAAAAGGAGGAAAATACTAAACTCTCTATCCTCCAGGCTGCTCCAGCTAATTTTGTCTTTGAAATTATCCGTGTACTTTCATTTGTCCCTGGGATTGAACAGAGATAGTCTGTTCTCTACCACTGACCCAGCTCTCAGATTCAGGTTTTCAATCTCTTCCATAGAGATTTGGTTATTTAAATTCTCAAGGAATAACTTGTCCCCTGGATCTATTTTTTTTTCTTAACATACCAGCTCTCTCTGTGAGTTCCTGAGCAAATGTGGACTGTCTGAAAGTAAACCCACACCCAAGTTTACTAGGTGTTGTGTTTC
Source organism: Erinaceus europaeus (assembly GCF_950295315.1). Taxonomy (NCBI): domain Eukaryota; kingdom Metazoa; phylum Chordata; class Mammalia; order Eulipotyphla; family Erinaceidae; genus Erinaceus; species Erinaceus europaeus. The sequence goes on from NC_080169.1 coordinate 106,313,829, forward strand.
ACACATGCAGGATGGGCTCCAGACTCTTCAGTTTTATGAGCCTCATCATCCATAAAAGACTAGTTGAAATCATACTGTAGCTGAAAAAGTTGGTGGAAAGGCAGGATTTATGATTGCATCAGTGTTTTTGTTTGTTTAAAACTCAAACTTCCTCATGAGCCCTATGCATATACCATGGGCCCAGAATACAGACTTACTTAACTTTATGACTATGTGGATCATACACAAAGCCCATTACTAGGTGTGACATTCTTGTGCATTTCTTACAACTTTTTTTTTATTAAAAAGAATGCACTTCTTAAGATTTATTTCATTATTACATATGAGATAGTGAAATTCATATATACAGAGAAAGAGAGAGAGAGGAGAGAGAGAGAGAGAGAGAGAGTCAGAACTCTACTCCAATGCATGTGGTACTGAGAATCAGACCAGGAACTTTTAATATGAGAATTCAGAGCTCTACCAGTTTAGTTATCTCCCAAACTGCAATAAGATTAGTTTTCTAAAGTCAGTTTTGGGTTGATAGAAAGCACACATCCATTATTATTATTCAAACTTTAGGTTACATTAGGGTTCTTTCTGATCTGGTACATTCTACATGTTTAAACAAGTGCTTAATGATGTGTGACCATCATTGAAATAGCAAACGAATTATGTTTTCTTTCTTAACAGTCCTTTTCCATATTCTACCCATTTATTTCTGTTCCCCTTTCCTTTGTCACTTTTAAATTTTATTCCCTTTTGTTGTTCTTGTTGTTTTTTATTGTTGTAGTTATTATTATTGTTGTTATTGATGTCATTGTTGATGGATAGGACAGAGAGAAACAGAGAAGGGGGGAAGACAGAGATAAGGAGAGAAAAAAAGACACCTACATACCTGCTTCACCACTTGTGAAGCAACTCCCCAGCAAGTGGGGGAGCTGGGGGCTTGAACCAGGATCCTTTTGAAGGTTCTTGTGCTTTGTACCATGTGTGCTTAACCCGCTGCACTACTGCCCAACTCCCTTCTTTGTCACTTTTAAGTCTTGCTGATTTCTGTTTTAATTATGCCTAGTTTTGACTTTTCCAGTAAGGTACCTAGTAGGATTCATAGAGTATGTAATCTTTTCTGATTGCCTACTTTCACCTAAGAATACGTATTTAAGGTCCCAGAAGCCTCAAGGAGAGGATAAATCACAGTGAGGTCTCCTAGAGCTTGCCTGTCTTCCATACTTGATTCAGCCATTTAAGACCTGGGTGGTGCTGAGAAGATGGCTTGGCCTCTTCAGCCCTCCAATTTCTTTACTGTAAGTGTTAGTATATTGCCAGGTTCAGAGGAGTGGGTGTTGGAATCAGTGAAATGACACCTGCACAAAGCATTTTAAGTAGTGTGGTTGCAGAGCGAACTTCATACATGTTGACTGTAAATTTTCTTTATTCTTTTTTATATCGGTACCGTCAGCATTAGCAGAACTGCACATGATTATATAAAAAGTAAAAAAAAATAAGCTGCTTATTCAGTTCCTACTCCCTATGATAATCAGCTTCCAGGTGAACACTCTAATTTAAAGCAAACATTGCCTACGAATCTATGGTTTAGATATGTTTGACTAAAGTTAGTTCCTGGTAGGACTGTGCATCAAAGCAAGGGCATCTGAAGGCTTTTCATAACCAGACCAGAGTTGGAGCTTCAATATTCTTCATGGAAGGGATATTCAGGCAGATGAGACAAGCTGCAGAGAAAACAGGTGAAAAGAATAAGTGAACAGTCCATTCTGGTTTAGAAGGTATTCTTCTCTGATGTATCCTGTGATCTTTGTGTTTTTTCACAATCACAATATCCTTACCTTAGATTTCTTTTCTTCTTCTTCTTTTTTTTTTTTTTTTTTGGAACATTAGAAGGCTGGGCCCATAGCCACAGTTCGTGAATATCATATGGCAGGTGAACTGGGAAGCAGTGTGTATAAGCAGTGGCTAGTGTCCAGAATAAATTAACAATAAAAATTAAGGACAAATCTGGTACCTGGCAAAGCCTAAAATCATTTCCAAGTATTATCTCCCATTCTCATGATGTTAGTGGATAGGGGTTGACACCAGAATATTTGGGATTGTGTGAGTATACATTATGCAAAGCTTAAAATTTGTCTGTCATATTACAAGCTGACATGCCATAGGTGTTATCTGTAACTATAAGGTAATCCCTATTTTGTGAGTGAAGAACTCAATTTGGATAGCAATAACTATCCATTGCCTTCTTAAACCCTAAGACAGCAGGAACCTTCCCCTTTCTCTATAAAGTCCATATTTCTCTCAGTCCTGGAACCTCTAGAGTGGAGCTCACTTTCCCACATGCTTCTCTCAATTCATACCAACTGATAATGCATCTGCTGATCCCAAGCTAATCAATGCAACCAGTACTACTTCAGCATGCTTCACTTCGGTCTGTGTCCAGAGATGTCAGGCATGGAATGTTAACCCTTCAGCTTCATTATTCTAATGAGACCTTTCCTTTCTCATAGGACTCCTTAATTCCATTTTGGGTGCTGTACTTAACAAAACCTCAAAACCTAGATATAGACCAGAGTCCATGATATAAAACAGAACCGATTGTTGATTAATCATGAACCTAAAGGCTAGAATATTGACACCATCTCCCAAGACAATACCTTGTGTCCACCTACATGTTAGCTGTTAGACCCAGGCAATTACAGACGCCAGACCTCCCACCTTCTGCATCCCCTAATGACCTTGGGTTCATACTCCCAGAGGGTTAAAGAATAGGAAAGCTATCAGGGGAGGGGATGGGATACAGAGTTCTGGTGGTGGGAATTGTGTGGAGTTGTAGCCATCTTCTCCTATGGTTTAGTCAATGTTTCCTTTTATAAATAAAAAATTTAACAAAAAAAAACTAGTAAAGTTATGGGCCCCTTGGAATTTACCTAATATAGACCTACTAGCCTTTTCCAGAATGGAGACCCCAAATCTCATCAGCAATATACTTGCCTTTAGGTTCCTGACTACTTAATAATTTGTTCTACTTTATGTGTTAAGTCTTTTTTTCTGCCACCAGGTTCCAGATGTTACCATGATGCCAACCTGATTTCCCTGAGCAGATTTCACCACCAATGTGTCCTGGAGCTCCTTCTCCCCAGATTTCTGCCCCACTTGGGAAAGAGAGAGACAGGCTGGGAGTATGGGTAGACCTGCCAACATCCATGTTCAGTGGGGAGCAATTACAGAAGCCAGGTCTCCCACCTTCTGTACCCCATAAAGACCCTGGGTCCATACTCCCAGAGGGATACAGAAGAGGAAACCTATTAAGTGAGGAGATTGGATACGGAGTTCTGGTGGTGGGAACTGTGTGGAATTGTTCCCCTCTCATCCTTTGGTCTTGTCAATATTTCCATTTTACAAATAAAAATTTTTTAAAAAGAACTCAATTTGGGAAACATGAGGTTTACTCAGGGTCACACAGCTAGCACACTAATGGAAGAACTGGTCCTCAATCTGAGTGAACTCATGCTGAAGGAACTCAATATTACCTTCATAAGAAATGTGCTTCTAATAACGGAAGCACTACAAAAGCTGGATATGGGCAAGAGATTGGCACGCTTTAATGATGGCCCTTTTGGTAACTACAAGGCCACTCTAACATCTGAGGCCCTAGTCAGCGAATCCTGGGATTCCCACATAGATATGATAGGCCTAGACCTCTAATAGATCCTTCTCTTCACTATCATTGGTTATCTTCTTTAGGAACAACATAGTGGACTCTCCTATGGGCCTCTAAAAGACCTTGCCCTCTATATGGAGCAACAATGTTAGGGACTGCCCCACTCTCTGAAGGGAGGCTGGTCAATATACTCGGCCACTAGAGAAAGACTGATCCCAAAATGAGTGCAGCTGACCAGCTGGTGGCACACCTGGTTAAGTACACTCATTATAGTGCACAAGACCTGGCTTTAAGCCCCTGGTCCCCACCTGCAGGGGGAAAGCTTCATGAGTGGTGAAGCAGGGCTGCAGGTGTCCTTCAGTCTCTTTTCCCTCTATCTTCTCCTTCCCTCTCAATTTCTCTCTGTCTCTATCCAATAATAAAAAAATAAAGCAAATATTTCTGATATTTAATCAGATACATGAAATAAAAAGATAATATATATAAATTAATATGTAATTATAAATATTTAAATAAATATGTAAATATATCCACCAGAGTTATCAATGGGGCTCTATACCCCATTTTTCTTTTGCATTTTTTCATTCTTTTTGCATTTTGACAGAGAGAGAAATTGGGAGGGAAGGGGGAAATGAGAGGGAGAGGGAAAGAGAGACCTCTATAGCATTGCTTCAGTTCTCTTGAAGCTTGACCCTGAGTCCTTGTGCATGGAATATTGTTGTTGTGGCGGTCTGGTGTCGGGCTGTACCGCGGAGAAGAGAGTGGATGTCCAGAGCAAAGGGGTACACAAATCTTTATTATAGGATGAGGGGGGTTTTGGTTCAGACCACGTGAGGCCATTCGGCAATGGCCGTCCCCACTACCTGACCACGGGGGGGGGGGGGGGGGGGGGGGGGGAGAGCAGGGGGCGAGATCTGAGAGAGAGCGGGGGCTGAGAGCCCAGAGAGGGGGGGGGTGAGGGGGCTTTTTATTGGGCAACAACCAGGGGTGACGTGTGGGGCCAGGATTGGTTGAAGGGGGCACTGCTAGGATTTCGCAGGGCGTAGTAAAACCTGGGGGCGGAGACTACATCAGAATAACTCCTTAGCAACAGAATATATGTGCATTTTAGTCCCATAGGTGGTGCACAACTGCCCAACTCTAAGACAGAAATTACTGATAGGAGATCCTTCCTGAGCAAAAGTGACTTTCACAGATGCTTATAAACTCCTTAGTTCAAGGTAAAGTTTCTTCCATCACCATTATGTATTGGATTAATAGTGGATTTTCTGGGCCTAAGCAGCAATTCACTAGCTTGAGAGCACATATTACTGTGCTTAAGGACCCAACTTCCTGGTCCCCACCTACATGAAAGAAGCTTCACTAGTTGTGTAACAGTGATGCAGGTGGCTTTCTGTCTCTCTATGTATACCCTCTCCCTTCTCAGTTGCTTTCTTTTCTATCAAATTTTTTAAAAGAAAAAAATAAAGGCTGCCAAAAATGGTGGATTTGTCATGTAGATGCTTAGCTCCAGTGAAACCCCTGGTGGCAAAAAATATAGAGTGGATTTACTGCCAAAGACAGTAACTTGTACAAAGTTTTTGAACTTTAATTAATATTCAGAACTCATTGAAATGAGCTAACGCCCTTGCCTGCTTAAGTTAGCCAACTACAAATCCCATAACACCTTTCTTCCTTATGCTTTCTTTTTTTATGGGGACTGTGGATATAGCTTGGGAGGTCAAATAGCAAGTAGTAGAAAGAAAAGAGGGGAATACAGGGGCCAGGCGGTGGTGCACCTGGTTAAGCACTCACATTATAGGGTGCAAGGACCCAGGTTCAAACCTCTGGGCCCCACCTGCAGGAGAAAAAGCTTCACAAGTGGTGAAGCAGGGCTGCAGGTGTCTTTCTGTCTCTCTTCCTCTCTATCTCCCCTTCTCTCAATTTCTCTCTGTTTCTATCTATTCAATAATAAAGAAATAAAAAAGTAATAAAGAAAAGAGAGCAAGTACAGAAACCTCTGACCTTTAGCATAATCTTCCTATTACCTCTGAGTTTTGTTTCCAAAATATTTTTTTTGTGGATTTAGTAACTTGTTGATATTTTGAGGTTGACAAAGTTTGCATAAGCTCACTTTTTAGTCCTCTTAGTATCAAGGTACCCGAGACCTGTGTTTCTCTGTTGGGGTTTTAAATACCATCAAGGTGCTACAGATTCCCAAATATTTCTCTTCTGTCTGATCTTTCCTTAAAGTCACAACAAAAATCCAACTGTCTTTTGACATTGTCTCAGAGCCGTCTAGTGGTGATTGCAAACCTGCAGTACAAAGTCCCAGTTTCTTTCCTCATGTGGTAATTCTATTCTTGCTTGGCACTGGCAACAAACAAAAAAAAATCCTAAAGAATAAAAACTCAGTGCCACATTGATTCTAACTGGTTAGCAGTATGGAAATCTCCAGATTGAGATTATTCTCCCATTTGCTCACTATCAAGGCACTGTTTTAGTACCTTGACCCTGAAAGTTACAATAGAGTGTGTGATTCTCCTAAAACAACTTCTATATTGCCATAAATATGTTTAAAGTTCTCCAATTACTTCTCAATTCTCTCTGAGCTAATGCTAAAACCCATAGCTTGATCAACCTCACTATACATACTCGGGGCCAGAGACTTAAGTGATCTCATGTTTCCTTGCTCTTCACTCTCTGCTCCACCCCACAATTTTCTTATGTTCAAATCTCTAATCATAAATCTACCTCAGTGCCTTTGTACTTCCCACAGAGTACCTCAGATATTCTTTCCCCTTGATAGTAAGACTTAACCTTTTTTTCCCTCATTTCTTGGTAAAATGTCACCTACTCTACTTAGTCTCCCCTGACTCTTTCTATTTAGATTGTTTTTCTATCATCATCATTCATCATGCTCTTTCCCTCAAACCCTCCTTTATTTTTCCACAGAGCAATCATTGCTTTCTGACATGGTATTTATTTTCAATTTATTTATGTACTCAATAAGAATAATACTGAATTAATTGGGATAGAATAGACTGGAAGAAAAGCTAGGCAATGCTTTCCTGTAATTTACATTCTTAGTCATTTGTAGAATTCATTCTTCATTTTCCTATCTATTTTGAGTTTTTACTTGTGCCACCTCACTAGGAAGTAAGTGTAAAAATAGAAACTGTTTAGCATAAGGATACAAGCACCTAGAAAGTGCCCCATATGTATGGGTTTCTCATAAATATGTATTGGGTAAGTGAACAAATTTTCCTCAATTAAAATAACTTTATTGAGTTAATGAATAAACATTTCTCTTAAAATTATTTTGACTATTCTGAAAAGAAGCAGCAATTCAAAAAAAAATGTAACCTTCCTATAGTGATTCCAGCCCTAGTTTAAGTTTTTGAACTACTAAAGAATTAATTGTACTTGAAGATAAAATTAACTTTGGTCTTGCAGCTAACCTTCTACAAGTTGGAAAGTACTACTGATAGTTCTCCTAATAAAGAACCCTATTTTACTTAATTATTTTTTACCAGCCCTGATTTATGGTGGTGCTGGGGTTTGAAGTTGGAACTTTGGAGCCTCAGACATAAGAATCTCTTTGCATAACCATTATGCTATCTACCCTTGCCCTTACCCATGTTACTTACTTTTTTATGCTACAGGCCCTCCAGTTTCTGTTGAAACTGGAAATGGTAGCCATCTCCTCATCATTCAGCTTAAAGTCAAAGACCTGGAAAGGTAAGAATTCCAAACATTATTGGAAAATCAAAGACATTCTGGTGGTTGGCGGTTGACAAACTCAGCATAACTATCCTCAGAATTTTCTCCCATTACCCATTGGATACAAACTGGCCACATCATAAGTCCTACACAAAGACTATGATAAAGTTCAAAGCTCTAAAAGGAGGAACAGCCCAAACTTAGATATTTTAAATCTCATATTGTTTAAATCTCATATTAAGTGCCACAGTGTTTTTGCTCCCTGATTACTATGTAGTCTTCCATGATAGTTCTTCTGGTTCATGTCAATTGGGATGCTTGGAGTTGAAGTGGAAGGGAAAGGATGTTAAGGCTAGTCTGTGTTATAGTTTGACCTATCACTCAACTTCTCAGAGACAATCAGTCTTCCCAGTGGTGCGAGGAACAGCTGCGCTTAGAGCTCACAGAATGTTATGGTGGCTACTCTAGCATATGCATGACTGACTGGCCAGTCACCTTAGCTCAACTGAGGAGGTGAATACCCTTGACTGTGAGATCAATGGTGGGGGTGGGGAGTAGTGTCCACACACAATGCAGGGACATAATGAGAGGGCCACTCAAAGAGACTACCTCACTCCAAGCTCCATTCAGGGAAACCAGAGATAATCAGCCAGAATCTTACATTAAAGTTCTCAATGATCCGTGCTGGTGTCACCGACTTGGGGATCACAGCCACATTCCTCTGGATTTGGAATCGGAGCAGAATCTACATAGAAGGAGACATCATGTTTTTACTTCCTTACAATCACTCCTTCTCAGCTGAGAGGGAAGTTATTTCTGACACTCACTATGTCTTTTCTTAAAACTGCTAATATTGACTAAGCACTTCATAACCATCAGACAATGTCAGCACTTGGCTTGATCATCTTCTCAGTCCTTCCTAACAAGCCCAAGACCCTGTGGTCTTCTATTTTTCAAAATAAAGAGTGTTTCTTGGGACCCTGTGTAGGGTCATTGTTGTATGCTTTACATTGGGTTGTTCTAGCTCTCCCCCTGCCAAGAAAATTGGATCAGTCCTGCTAGTTTCGCGGGCCCGCTTGGCCCCGCCCCAAGGAACCCTGAGAGGGTTCCAGAGTTCTAGAGTTCGAGAGTGTTTGGCGCCGTCTCGGGAGAAAGAGGCAACAGAGTTCTGTTTAGTGATTAGTTTGGGTTAGTTTATGAATCGTTGTTTCTGAATAAAGAAATACAGCTTCCCTGCCCAGCAGTATGTCTCTGGTCATCTCTGTTACCCGCCCGTAAAGCTAGCCCGGCCAGTTGGAGCCTCCGAATATTAACAACAGGTCATAAAATTGACTAGTAGTGGAGCTGGATCTGTGTCTGAATCTCAGTATTCCAAAGCCACTTTCTTGTCACCGGTCTATGAACTCAGCAGAAAGCTGTCAACAAGTTGCTATCTTTGTTTCAAAGAAATGTGTATTATTTCCAGGATTCTGGACATATTTTATATAGTAGACTTTTTCCCTTCAGTTAAAAGAAGTTATAGGACACAGCAAAATTGATTGAACAGTGAGGCAAATGTGTTTGGGCAAAGCCAACCAAAAGTACATTTTACCTGGGCTGTGGATTTTTTATGCTTTGTAGCAATTGCCTTAATCTTGGTATCTTCCATCAGAGAAGGGTCATCTAGTTTTGCCCTAGATGTGGAAAGATGTTTGATATGAGTAATCACCTTGGTGACCATATAAAATACCTGTTACCTCAATGCTCATATAAAACTTGATTTTTATTCTGCATATGGGAGACACAGCATGAGGACTTTGGAGCTTTCTTTGCTTCGTGTCATTGCCTGGCCTTCACTATTTAAAGTTGATTTTTTTTTTCAGGTGGAGAGAGAGAGAGACAAAAAAAAAAGAAGAGAGAGAGAGAGGTGGGAGAAAGACTAAAAATTGGAACTTTCTTTTGACGTGGTAAGGTACATAGGCTCAAGGTAGGGTTGAGCACATGGCAAAACAGGCACAGTATACAAGTAAGCTATTTTGCAAGTCCATCTGGGAACTTTATTTCCGCATGTATCTTCACTTGAGATATAAGGCCTCTTTGTTTTGCAGAGGCTGTTTCACCTTTGGCTTGCTGAGTGGGATATTCCCAGAAGATCAGAGATGTCACTCTATAGATTCCCCACCCCCCATAGTCAGAGTGTGTATGCACATTGTCTAGGGCATTTTTCTTTCAAATGACCTATAATCTCATACCAGTATTAACAATTATAAGATTATTTTTTATGTATAAGAAGAAAGGTGCCTTGGAGACATTACCAAGGTCTATCTGGAGATCCCAGAGGGCTGTAAGCTGTGATAACGATGCCATTGGAGCGGCAGTAGTGGATCAATTTATCCTGTGTGAGGTATGGATGAGACTCAACCTGCAAAAAGTGACCCATTCCCATTACTCATTAGGTGTACTTGCTTTCAAAGTTTTCAAAGGTTGTTCTACATACAAAAAACAAAACAAACAAACAAAAAAAACAATTTCTTCTTCTAGCATTTGCCCTTCTTCTGTAGCCAGTCAACAGCGTCAGGTTGAGCCAAACAATAAACAATAAAACCCTACCACACAAAAGCCAAATATTGTCCATCACCAGTATTGATAATCAGATCACAGATGTATCTCCCACCATCCCAAAATTTTGTGAACACTTGCTGCTGAGATAAGATTCTGCAGATAATATTGCACTTGCCTCCACATTCCTGAAACAATAGAGTCTGACCTTTGACCATTACAGAAAAGAGCCTACCTGGTTAGTTAGTGGTTTATGTTTCAGTCCAGGTTTGTTCAAGAGCCTTTCAATTTGTAAGTGGTTGAAGTTAGAAATTCCAATGCCCTTGACAAGCCCCTCATCCACCAGCTCTTCCATGCCCTGGCATAGAAAGAGACATGCTTAGTCAGCTCTAGAGAGATCATAGGATATCGATTTGAATTACAACAGACTTCTCAGGATCAGAAGGTGTTGGTAAAGATTACAGGAGAGTTAGGCTAGCAGGAGTATTAAAGAAAGTTTATATTTAATCTGTGGGTCTGATCAAAGGTGAGTTTCAGCCTTTATAATCTTTCATATTCCCATGAACTAGAAATACAATATGAATGACTCATGAATTTGCTGTTTACTTCTAACCCAAACCAGGTTTAAGTGGGTTCATTTACAAAGAGTTAACAACACATTGACAGCCTTGGATGATCTGAGTTCTGGGTGACCCTCTCCCACAGAAACAATGTTTTGTTTTGCAGGGATATCAAGTTTTCTGGGAAGCTCATGTAGACTTTGCCCTGGCAGGGAGTGGGGGGAGGTCAGGTCTAAATCTGAGAGTGGTAAAACCTGAAAACCACCCACGTTTCTAGCTATGTTCCATGATGCAGAAATGGAATTAGCCTGGCTGAAATGTATAATATCATGATATTTATCTTATTTGATATGTAGCCTGACATTTCCTTGCCATATCTTTTTTTATTAGTAACTTAATATCGATCTACAAAATTATAAGACAACAAGGGTATAATTCCACACTGTTCCCATCGCCAGAGTTTCGCATCTCCATTCCCTCCAACTGGAGACTGCATTAGCTCTCCCAAGGTCATGGGTTGACTATTATTTCTATAACTCTCTATATTTATAAATATATTTTACCATTTTTATTTTTTATTACCTTTACGTATTGATAGAGACAGCCAGAAATCCAGAGGGTAGGAGGAGAGAGGGAGGGAGAGAGCCACCAGCAGCACTGTTTGACCACTCGCACAGTTTTCCTTCTGCAGGTGGGGTCCAGGGGCTCAAACCTGAAGCCTGGGTCTTTGTGTATTACAACATGTACTCAACCATGTGTGCCACCACCCGGCCCCTATTTGACCATTTTTCTATGGTCCTTTCTATGGTTTCTATGGGCCATAGAAAGAATGAGGAAATAAATATAAATCCTTGTCACAGCTTATGTGTGGCCACAGACAAAACCTCAGTCATAGTTATTACTGATTTAATACAGGCCCACATTGTGTCCATGCATGTGGGGGATGTAGAAGTAAAAAGTGTGATTCTATTCCATGTGGAGTCATGCAGATACTTTAGGCATTGCTTTTTAAAGTTGGGGGAGATTTGGAATCACCTGAAAATTGTCATATATACTTAGAAACTAAACATTGGGTTTCTTACCTTTTTTTCTTTTTTGAGTTGCAGTCTCAGTATTGGATTTATTGAAACTCCTTTAGAGGATTCTAATGCAAACTCAACATTAAGAAGAAAAAGAATAAATCATATAGGGTTTTGTAGGAGAAAACATTTAGAATTCAGGAGACCATCTATCACGGAAATGTCAGACTCATCAATGAGATAAAATAAAGTGTAGAAAGAAACATTGACCTACCTCCCAAGCTTCCAAAAATGTTGTATTACCACCAAGGACTTTGCCGTTAGCATCTTTGGGGAACATGTCCTTTTCACCTGGTATAAACTGAATAAAAAGAAATATGAGTCAGAATATTTGGGAGTTTTTTATGAAGCTTCAGGATGCTAACTCTTGCTAAATGCTCAGATGTGCTTTCATTTCTTAGGTCTCAAAGTACACAGTTAAAATTATGCTTAAGTAAGACATTTAAATATAGTCACTGTCATATATAGATACTTATGCTTTCAAAGCTGCTCATTTAACACAAAAATTTATCTCTTGCACATTCTAAAAGTTGTATCAACCCACACATTATTTTATTTTATTTTATTTTTTTGCCTCCAGAGGTTATTGCTGGGGCTCAGTGCCAGTACTATACTATGAATCCACTGCCTGGTGGCCATTTTTTTCTTTTTTTCTTTTTTTAATTGTCGGATAGGACAAAGAGGGGAGAAGGAGACAGAGAGGAAGATAGACACCTGCAGAACTACTTCACTACTAGTGAAGTGTCCCCTCTGCAGGTGTAGGGCTGGGGCTCGAACCCAATGCTTAGTACTATGTGGCTTAACTGGGTGCACCACTGCCCTGCCCATTCAACCCGGCACGTTGATTTCACAACCAGTAGAGGGCAAACTTCAACATGAAAGTAAAAAACAAGACTTAGAGATCCAAAGGAATGGTTTCTTGATAAAGATGTGGGTCTCTCATGGTTCCACTTTAGTTTATTTTCCTTTTGCTGTCAATGACTACTGAATATTTTGGAATGTCCTTTTAAAATAATTTTATTCTTACTTTTCAGAGTTGTAAAATTACCCCCCACCATACTTGTCTTTTTTCCTCCTGACTCAATTTAGTTCTCATAATGTTCACGAATAAGACCCCTTGCTCCCCTCCCCACCTTTCATCCTTAGAGATGACACTGACACAACTGGTTTAGAACACCTGCTTGGGAGTGGGAAATGAAGACAGGAATTGCTCATACTTGTAATCCCTGTGGAAAGTGAATAAGATAGATGTCCAGGTAGTCTAGTTTCAGGTCACTGAGGGTCTTCTGACAAGCTTTCTTCACACGGGCTTTCTCAAAGAAGGTGAGCCATAACTGCAGAGTGGAGCAGTGAGACATTAGTGCCAGGGTTGAATGACCTGCATTATATCTAATGACCCTGCTTTTGCTTTTTGACCTGCATCTTCACTAACTGGGAAGCTGGCCATTAGAATAAGATGGCAAATATAGAAGATACAGGTATTAAAATACACCAGCTATACAGCAAAAAAATATTTATTTTTATTAAAATTCATTTATTTGTATTCAGAACCAGACTATCACTCTAGCACATGCAAAACTGAGGACTGAACTAGCTATCCTCTGCCTTCAAGTCCAGCAGTCTAACCATTGCTCACTGGTTGGATACCATATGATGTTATAAGTTGTTATAAGTTTGAGGACAAGTTTTTAGTTTGTTTTTCATTATTTTTCAACTCTCTAGTGCTAAATAGAGTGTGTCTTCTGTTAAGCTGGTATTTTTTTCTAATAATTTATATGGTCACTGACTCAGCATTTTCCTGCTCTAATTGTGAGGGTAGCAATGGTGTCCAGCTATGGAATTCAAAGCATCCTTAAGCCTTGGGGAGAGATGATCCCCATTTTGTTCTCCCATGTCTCTAAATCATTGGGTGCAAAGGAATGACTCTTCAAGGACTCAGTCCAGATTCAATGCCTGCATAAAGTACGTTGTAACTGTGCTGGGAGATGAGTATATTCAACATCTACAACTTGAATTATTAGCAGGGTGAATCTATACACTCATTGAGTCTCAGCTCTTTTATTTCTTTTATTTTGAATAGAATTTTTAAAACTAACCTTTTACTAGAATGAAATATGTGAAATTCATGTTTGACAATAAGGTATATCCTCACACTTCCCAAAATATGCTGTATCTGGGAACTTTCAGGTTAGATCATATAACCACAATGCTGAAAGTTAGGGTTCTAGGTCATTCCCTGGTTGCATCCTTATTCTTTGGCTGTTAAGGATCAAGTGGATCCCATCAATGGGGAGCACAGAGATGAAGGGAAACTACATATCTCTAAATGAGCTGTTTCCATCAGCGAAAACCAACTTGACAGGATGGGATGTAGGCAATGTCTCACATACCTTACTGGGTAGAGAGTGGATTATGATTAAAACAATGATGACTATTGTGAGAACTTAGAGAAAAGCTAGGTATACATCTGGGCACTGACCAAATCTTTATACACTGACCTTCTTTAATGTGCAATCCCCCAACCACCACCTTCTCCCCTCCCCCCCACATGAGTAACCATACAAACCTTGCTGACAATGAAGAGGTCCTCCCTCTTCACAACCTTCTCTTGAATCTTCTCTTGGATGGCTTCCCCCACCTCATTCTCATTCTGATAAAAATAGGCACAGTCAATGTGACGATATCCTGTATCAATGGCCACCTTCACGGCCTCTTTGACTTTGCCTGGGGAGGACTGAAATAAAAAACAGAAAGAAAAGACCATCATATCCTCTTGTCCCCTGATCACCAGCAATGGAATCACCAACAAAGTTAAGCTTTTCCAAATTAAGACTCCATACTTTGCAAATAATATACTTTCTGAAATACCTCAGAGGAAAATTCACTTGGAAAATGATCTTTACTCAAAAAAAAAAATAAGCTCCATGCATATGAGTTCCGTGGTATGAGCAGGATTTCTTCTGTTCTCTGACATTTATCTTCAAAATGGCTATAGGAATGTTTTTTCCTCCCTATAGCCATTGATCTTTTAGGGGGGTTGTGAAATCTATTGCCAAGTCTGCATATACTATGACACATTAAATACAAACCATTATATAATTATTTTGAAAATGAGAAAAAAAAAACTTTGTGAGAAAGGAGCTCACATCCAGAGATAACATAGCCATGCCGTGTGTGAGAACTTGATTTCTTTCCCCTAGTACCACATGGAAACAGCACAAACAACAATGAGACAACTCCATGGATAGTAGTGTATTTTATTCTCAATTTTCTTCTTTCTAAAATTACCAACTAAGAATTGGGCTAGGCAAGAGACTCGATGATATATGTATATGCATGGCTTTGAGATCCTTCTCAGGCACTACATTAAGAAAAAAAAAGGGGGGGGATTGTGATATATTGCACCACAGTAAAGGACTTTGTGGCAGGTGGGGGTAGAGTTCAGGTCCTGGAACATGATGGCAGGACCCAGCTGGATGCTTAGAGTGTTAGTGGAAAGCTGAGAAATGTTACACATTTACTAACTACTGTCTTTTACTATCAACTGTAAACCACTGATTCCCCCTCCCCCAATATAAGGGAAAAAAGAAAATGGAAAATAAAATTAAAGTAGTATTGTTTCTTCTTCTTCCCCCAAGGTAAAAAATATATTTTTATGTGCTAATCTGTCCAACATAATCATTTGTTTAAAAGATACTAAGATGAGATGTTGCTCATCAGTTTTTAAAAAATCTCTTCTAGAGATCTGAAAGGCCAACAAACATAAAAAATGCTCCAAGTCGTTGATTCTCAGAGAAATGCAAATAAAGTCAACAGTGAGATATTGCTTCACTCCTGTGAGAATGTCATACACCAGAAAGGATAGCAGCAACAAATGCTAGAGAAGTTGTAGGGACAAAGGAACCCTCCTGTACTGCTGGTGGAAATGCCAATTGATCCAACTCCTGTAGAGAGCAGTCTGAAGAACTCTCAGAACCATATGACCCTGCAATTTCTCTCCTGAAGATGTATCCTGAGGATCCCAACACACCCATCCAAAAAGATTTGTGTATACCCATGTTTATAGCAGTATAATTTGTAATAGTCAAAACCTGGAAGCAACCCAAGTGTCCAACAACAGATGAGTGGCTGAGCAAGTTGTGGTAATATATACACAATGGAATACTTCTCAGGTATTAAAACTGGTGATCTCACCATTTTCAGCCCATCTTGGATGGAGCTTGAAGAAATCATGTTAAGTGAAATAAGTCAGAAACAGAAGGATGAATATGGGATGATCTTACTCACAGGCAGAAGTTGAAAAATGAGATTAGAAGAGAAAACATTAAGCAGAACTTGAACTGGAGTTTGCTGTATTGCACCAAAGTAAAAGACTCTGGGGTGTGTTGTGGGGAGGGATCAGGTCCTGGAACATGATGGCAGAGGACCTAGTGGGTGTTGTATTGTTATTTGGAAAACAAAAATATTATGCATGTATAGACTATTGTACTTACTGTTGACTGTAAAACATTAATCCTCATTAAAGAAACTTTTTAAAAATTAAAAATCTCATCTAGATAATACACATATATAATAGAATCATCCTTAGATGGTCTCTGAACTGTGAAACTTTGGCCCAAAAAGGACAAGAAAGATCACATAAGGGAAGGTGGAGAGGTGAGATTGATAAAATGTCTTGAAATAAGATAGTGACTCAGCTCTCTGTAGCAGCTAAGATGCTAAAGCTGAATTTGGAGAGGAAAAGGACAAACACCCAGGCCAGGAGATAGTTCACCTAGTGAAGCTCCCATTTTCCTAGCCAGGAGCACTTACAACAGGGGAAACTATGACAGGGGAAGTGGTGCTCTGGCGTTTCTCTGGTGAAAAGCCAACTTTTCTAGAATGTCTCTGCTGGCTTTCAGGTAGTCTATTTCCTAAATCTTCATCTTAATTGGTGCATAGCCTTCCCTACATCCTTGATGCTACATAAATATTATGTAAGCACAAAAATGAATGGTGACCGTCTATCACTGGCATTAGCATTCTTGGTTATCCATACCAATATAACATATTCTATAATAGTCTCTTAAAATGACTATAGGAGAAATAAATTATATTGAACAAATTATAACATAAATTGGCCAATTAGTTGACTATTTTTTTTTAGTATTCAGTTTGATAGTTGATTGTGTTATATAATTATTAATTATTGTAAAAGGCAGTAGCCTTGAAATTCCCTTTTTATGCAGTTGTTTGTTAAGTGCTTTTAGTATGAGTTGCTTGTAGTATGAGGTGGAAAATTCCTTGCCCTTTTCCCTTTGAAGAATGGGACTAATCAGTGAAGGCTATCAGGTGTTTTGCAGAAGTTCTGTGTGAGGGCTAGCCTTATCAGGACCTCTGCACAGCCCCAGCAGTATACTGGTCGCCAGATGGCCTGGTATGACGGTAGGGGGATGTGAGGACCTAATACCTGGTCAAGTCTTATTGGTTGTCTGGTTTTGCAAGGTTTGAAATTAGCCTGCGCTTTGCTTTGTATGGACCCCGCTTTTTGCTAAGTTTGAAATGATTGGATTTTGTGTTTGCTATAGCCTGTTCTTGGATGTAGGTTGATAAGGTGATGTGCTCCCCCTCCCTGAGTGTAGTCTGAATTCCTATAAATTGTGTGGTTTGAGCCCTGTTCGGGGTTGAGCTTGGTAGACTGCTGCCAGTCACCATCTCGGCCCGGATTGCAATTTGTCAATAAACATCTTTGCTTCCTTGCAGTGGATGGTGGTTTGATTTATGCTCGCTAACAATTATATACATTTATATTATACAATGTGATATAATAAAGAACACTTCCAGGCTCTTGATGATGCAGACCATGAGAAAATACATACTTCTCAGTTCTGGTGATAGCTCAGCAGGTTAAGCGCACATGGTACAAAGCTCAAGGACAGTGTAAAGATCCCGGTTCGAGGTCCCGGCTCCCCACATGCATGGGGGTCACTTGACAAGCAGTGAAACAGGTCTGCCGGTGTCTGTCTTTCTCTTCCCCTCTCTGTCTTTCCCCTACTCTCTTGATTTTTCTCTGTCCTATATAACAATAAGGGCAACAAAAGTGGGGGGGGGGAATGGCCTCCAGGAGCAGTAGATTCCAAGTTCAGACACTGAGCCCCAGCAATAACCCTGGAAGATAAAAGAGAAAGAAAGGAAAAAAGAGAGAGAAAAAGAAAAAGAAACAAACACATGCTTCTTTGCAAAACAGGAGCCTTAATGCTCACTCCAAACCAGGTTCCCTTTGCAGGGATATGCTTCTGTAGTCACAGTGCTGCTCTGAGTTATTGTGAAAGTGCAAATGTCAAGCCTAGAGGGTGCCTAAAATTGTGCCTACTTTCCTTAGAGCTCTGGGTACCAGAGGAGGAAGTTCCACATTCAGCAGCCAAGAGCACTGTCCCTTCCTGTCACCTTCTCAAGCAGCAAGCATACAACCTCTTAAAATATCTTGAGCTAAGGGGGTGTGTGGCAGAGCAAGAGCTCAGGACTTGAATGAGCGAGGTCTTTATTTCATCCGCTGTATTGCATGCGCTTGAGTGCTGCCCTGGTTCTCTCTTTTTAAATAAATGTATTGTTTTAAATAACTCCTAAATCCAGGGAGACATCCAGAGAAAGACTGCCCTAGAAAACAAAGCCTTTTTGTCAAGCCTAACAGTTGCTTGACACCTGGCACTTGTTAGGAAAGTGCATTCCCTTTTAATGGGAAAGAGTTCTGGAGTTCTTATAGACTAAGTCAGTCCCC
This sequence comes from Erinaceus europaeus, assembly GCF_950295315.1. Lineage (NCBI taxonomy): Eukaryota > Metazoa > Chordata > Mammalia > Eulipotyphla > Erinaceidae > Erinaceus > Erinaceus europaeus. Next base: position 106,332,117 of record NC_080169.1, read on the forward strand.
AGGCAAAAAAGAAACCTGTTTCTAGGCTCTGCCAATTCTAAATTCCTCTGGACTTTGCCTTTTGACGAACGTCAGAAAATGTTCCACATTCCTTCAAGAAAATAGGGATCATATATTAACGCATTTACCTTCCAGGTGCCCAAGCCCACAACAGGCATCTTGGTTTTGTTGCTGAGTTCCAGGAAGGTGTCCATGGCAACTGCAGAAGGGTGCTGAGGAGGCAGAGAGAGGTGCTCTAATTTATAGTGCTGCTCTGCATTCAGAGGGTGGAGCTGGAACCTGGGGCTGCACATTCATTAGCGGCACTAGTGTGACAGGTAGTCCTGCCTCAGATACTATTAATATTCTCCACTCATCTGTTTCTTTCCCTTCAATCTCTTTGCTCACGTCTCCTCTGGCAACTTGCCCCAAACCTCCTCTATTCTTGATATACCAACCAAAGTGTCAGAGAGATGGTTCATCAGGTAGGACAGCTGCCTTGCCATGTCCTGGGTCCAAGTTTGAGTCCTGGCACAGTAAGGACTACTTGGACAAGGCATTCTTAAAAAGAAAGTTGAGAGTATTTTATACTGTAGAAGCTGGTATCAAGGCTACGTTTATGATTACATTTGTGTTTTCCTTTTGAATTTTAAAGTTATTAAACTCAAAGACCCAGTATTATCACTGATATACTAGAATTTGTGGCTATATATTATTTATGCATAGATAATTCCTAAATGTGACTACCTTGTCCTTTTCTTATGTATATTTTTCATGAACAGTTTTATCTTTATTTTTTAGGTGATTTAATAATTATTAACAAGATTGTAAACAGAGGTACAGTTCCACATAGTTCCCACCACCAGAGTTCCATGTCCCTCCCCTTCCACTGGAAACTTTCCTATTCTTTATCCCTTTGGTAGTATGGGCCAACATTCCTTATAGGATGCAGAAGGTGGAAGGTCTGCCATCTATAATTGTTTTCCTTCCATCCAAGTACTAACCAGGCCTGACCCTGCTTAGCTTCTGAGATCAGATGAGATGGGGCACTGTGGGGAAAGGACCCACTTTCTGGGAAGTCCAAACCATTATTTCCACGAGAGTATGACCTGGTTGACCCCAAATTCTCTCCCTCTTAAGGGGAAGAGACGGTAGGCTGGTCCCTCCTGACCTAGTGAACTTATGATGGATGGTCTTTTTCAGACTGGGAACTTTCCTGCACATGCTTCCTCATCCCTTTTGAGCAAGGCCATAAAGTACTGTGTATGGCCCACCTGTAACCCACCACAAATATCTTGGCTTTGCTCAAACTGCCACCTCCTGCCTGGAGGTGCTCTGTTTAACTGGCCCCTCCCTCCCTCTGCCCTGAGGTACTTGTAATCCACCCTCAGAGAAAAAGGCTTACCTATGCATTGTAAGCTCATGACTGGATCCTATATGGTAACTTCCCAACTAAGATCAAATACCTGACAGGTCAAGATTTAACTCTGCATTATGTGTATGACTTAATGATTGCCACTACCTTCTCTCTGAACTTTGGGTATATCCGCCTGCTTATACCCCCCAATAAATGAGTTGTCCTAAGAAGCTTCTCTTGGAGCTAGTTGGTCATGTATTTCCATCATCCCTCTCCGTGCACTTCACCCTTGTCACCAGGGCCCCTCCTAGGACTCCCAGGGGCAGCCCCAGTCTCCACCACCACTGGCCAGGGAGGCAGAGAGCCCCGGACAACCCAAAGGACATGTTCAGGGTGGTATGGATGTAGACTATAATTTCATTTCTAATGGACATGAATGTTGTCAGGTTGATCCTTATCCTCAGCCTGTTTCTATTATTCTTTAGTGAAGTAGGGAGAGGTGAGACTTCGGGACACAGTGGTGAGATCTGCCCAGGGAAGTCAGGGTGGAATCCTAGTGGAATCTGCAACTTGGTGGCTGAAGTACAGTAATATATAAAACAGGACAACATTATTAGTAAACAGGAACTCAAAGGTAGAAACAAAGCAGATGAAATTAGGGGGGATCTTAGTGTAGAAAGAAGCTAGGAAGTCTATTTTAGGTATGTTCCACAGGGTCCATGATTTTAATGAATTTTGCCTGAGTCCAACAGCTAACATGCAGGTGTATAAGAGAGGTACAATTCCATGCAATTCCCAACAACAGAGTTCTGCATCTCATCCCTTCCATTGGAGTCTTTCCTATTCTTTATACCTCTATGAGTATAGACCAGAGATCTTTATGGGATGCAGAAGGCTGAGAGGTCAGGCTTCTGTAATTGCTTCTTCACTGGGCATAGGCATTGACATTGACATTATCTTCCATTTCTTTGTGTCATTTTCTATTTCTTTTAATAATATCCTCTAATTTTCACTGTAAATATCTCCACTGTTAGTCAACAATATTTATATACCTTTCCCATATTTGGGAGCTACTCTCTTCCCTGATCCAGCTTTCTGGTCCTTTTTCCAGCCATGACATCATCTCCCCAGACAATAATTAAGATCTACCTGCATATCAGATTTCAGGCTCAGGGAAAAAAAAGACACTAGTATAGCTACAGGCCCTTTGGAATAAAACTGAAATATGCCTAATAGCTATTTACGAAATGGAGACCCCCCCAACTCTTCATCTGCACTATTCCAGCCTTTAGGCTCATGATTATTCAACAATTTGTTTGGCTTTGTATATCAACTCTCTTTTCAACCACCAGATTCCAGATGCTAGCATGATGCCAACCAGACTTCCCTGGACAGACAACCCCACCAATTTGTCCTGGAGTTCCACTTCCCCAGAGCCCTTCCCCACTAGGGAAACTGAAAGATAGGCGGGGAGTATAGATTGACTTGTCAACACCCATGTTCAGCAGGGAAGCAATTACAGAAGCCAGACCTTCAACTTTCTGCATCCCACAGTGACATTGGGTCCATACTCCCAGAGGGTTAAAGAACAGGAAAGCTATTAGGGGAGGGGATGGGATGCAGAGTTCTGGTGGTGGGAATTGAGTAAAATTATACCCCTCTTATTCTATGGTTTAATCAATGTTTCCTTTTTATAAATAAATAAATAAAATCAAAACTTATTAAAATTTAAAAGTAAAAAAAAATATCTCCACTGTGAGATTCACTCTGAAGTATTATAATTTTTTGTTTAGATTTTAACAGGAGTTAAGTTCTTCCATTCCCTTTTCTCTAAGGCACTATTCATATATAGAAATAGTAGATTTCTGGGTGCTAATTTTACCTGCTACATTACTGAATTCATTAATAATTTCTAGTATTTTTTTATTTCTTTATTGGGGGATTAATGGTTTGCAGTTGACAGTAAAATACAATAATTTGTACATGTGTAACATTTCTTGGTATTCCACATAACACTATTCAACCCCCACTGGGTTCTGCTCTGCCATAATGTCCCAGGACCTGAACCCTCCCCCTCATCCCAGAGTCTTTTACTTTGATATAATACACCAACTCCACTTCAAGTTCTCCTTAGTGTTTTCCCTTCTGTTCTTATTTTTCAACTTCTATGAGTGAGATCATTCCATCTAGTAGTTTTTTTGTTTGTTTGTTTTTTACTAGAGTCTTTGGGGTTCTCTTTATGTGCATTTATTTTTACATTTTAGGTCTCCACAACTCCCTAGGGTTTCATATGTACTTCTTTTTGAAAGGCAGTTGTTTGCATCCACAAGGGGAAGGTCTTTATTCTTCTCTCCTGACTAATAGTATATGAGGTTTCCACCTACAAAGAACCTTTATTGCTTTCAGTAGTGCTTTTTGGCTGGTAAAGCAGGGATAAAAAGAGCTTTGAAAGACACTTCTCTGTTTAAACAAGTTTCTACAGATCAACTTGAATTATGCTATATGGTTGTAGTATAATAGGGATTTAGTTCCTATGAGTCAAATTCAACGGAGCTGAAAGTTAAGTTTTTTTGATATACAAGTTAAGAGTCAGAGATCTAGATTAAGAGTATAAAAGACTCTAGACTTGGTGAGTCAGTTAATTCAAAATAAATGAAATCAAGTTGCTGTTAGTAAGTATGAACTAAGATATAAAGCTTTTGATTGAAGGTTCAGGATACTCTGCTGGGTCATGGTGAATTAGTGAATTCAATATAGTTGAAAGTTGAGGCTGTAGGCATTTGCTATGTGACATGAACTCCATAGAAGAGAAAGAAGGACAAAAATAGAAGAAAGAAAGAGAGAAAAAAAGAATTAGTATATGTACAAAGGAGGAAGGATTTCTTTTTTTCTGCCCTGAGATTGCTTCCACTGTGATATCCTATTGCTGAAGTTTGCAGTTTCAAGTTCAGTCTAGAGATGATCAAATCTCTACCTGATTCAAGTCAGCTGCGAACAGCTGTGTGGTCAATGCATGACATAGACTTGGATTTTGTGGGTAATGGTGGTTATTTCTTTATCTATGTCCTACCTAGGTCTTCTACTGCTCCTAGCCAACTTTTTCAGAGAGAGGGAGGGAGGGAGAGAGAGAGAGAGAGAGGGAGAGAGGGAGAGAGAGAGAGAGAGAGAGAGAGAGAGAGAGAGAGAGGTGGAGACAGAAAGGCAAAGATGCAAAGGGAAAGACACCATCACAAAGCTGAAGTTTTCCCCAATATAGCGGGGCCTAGTTTGAACTTGGGTCTCACCTAGCAAAGCAGGTACCCCCTCTGCTGAACTACCTCGACTGCTCTGTCTTTTTCTAGAGCTCTCACTTGGTGAGTTTGGCTTTGGTTGAAATAATTATTAAGTGCTGGCAGGATATTTTGCACCACCAGTAGAAAATTTTGACATTCTCTATAGTGCTTTCTAAATCATCTAGCATATTTTCAGGTTACATATATAATATAATTGTGTAACCATTAGGTTGTAGAAGGACATTTTTTCTGAGTCATTACACAAGAGACATTTTATTGTCCCAGGACATACCAATGACTTGGAAGTTCAAGTACTATTAAATTATTGATTTCTTTGAGACTCACCAAATAAAGAAATGTATATTATTCCTTATATTTCTTTTTAAAAATTACATTAGTAATTTATTAATTATTAACAAGATTATAAGGTAACAGGTATACAATTCCATACGGTTCTCACCACCAGAGTTCTTTATTCCATCTCCTCCGTTAGAAGCCTCCCTATTCTTTATCCCTCTGGGTGTATGGACCAACGATCTTTATGGGGTGCAGAAGGCAAAAGGTCTGGCTTCTGCAATTGCCTCTCTGCTGGAAATGGACATTGGCAGGTCAGTCCATACTTCCAGTTTGTTTCTGTCTTTCCCTAGTGGGGTAGGGTTCTGGAGGGGTGAGGTTCTAGGACACACTGCCCAAGGAAGTAAGCATGATGTCATGGTAGCATCTGCAACTTGGTGGCTGAATGGCACTAAGGTATAAACTATGACAAATTGTTTTAAAACACAGGAACCCAAATAGCAATAGAGCAAATGAAACCAGGGGTCTTTGTGTGGGAAAAAGCTAGGAAGTCTATTTTAAGTATGTTCCAAGGGGTTCATGATTTTAGTAATTTTTTTTTCTTGAGCCTGATAGCTAACATGCAGGTGGCTAAAAGTATTGTCTGGAAAGATTATTTTTTGTAGATCACTTAACTTATACTCAGTGAGATGATATTTTTAAACCTAGGAATAGCATGGGGTGTCTAAACCTAGGAATAGCATGGGGTGTTTACTCGATGTTTATTTGCTACAATTTAGTTCATTATCACAATAGCCACTTATTTGGTCATGATTTGCTATTTGAACTGGAATTTATCAGAGAACCTGTCACAATTCACATGGTGTGAACAGAATTAAATATCATGTTCAGTCTTCATTTGAGTTGTTGAAATGACTGAGACCCTTTCCACCTGTCTCCCATTCTTCAGGAGCATGGAGTGCCTTTCTTTGCCTCAAAGTGTTTCTCTCCTGCTCCTACTGCACATTTGAATGCTTTATTTCTTTAATCCTCCAAGTATTACCAAATAGTTATCACTGAGCTTCTAAAAAAACATTATTCCAGCTTCTAATTTATATTTTATATTTCAATCATTTTAACTACTTATCTTATGATCACATCCAGGCTCTGATCTCACTAGTGTCTATTTACTATTCAGCAACCAATAAAATCTGTATGAGAGACCTATTCATTAGAACAATTTATTAAAATAATGTAGACTATTAATGTTTAAACTAAACATAATGTATATTTGATATAAAAATTCTCATTATTGTAATTAATAAAAGTTTTAGTGATCTTTAGAGAAAATGAACAAGTTAAACTAACTGAACTACTCTAGTAACATTATTTAATTAAATATGACTTATAACTTATGTAGGGTTAGGCACATTCCGATGATAATTCTAACAAAGTTTGGTACCCTCAGCTTCCCAGCTCACAAAGATAACCACCATGGTTTTATAAATATTACAAATAGTTTGCTTGCTTGTTTTGTTTGGATTTTTTTCTGTCTTGGGCAAGTTCATGTAAATTAGGTCTCTAGATTCTACATATGAGTGAAACCATCTGATAGTTGTCATTTGTTGTTTTCGACGGGTTATGTCGTTTTCACCGGGCTGGCTTCACGGGTGGGTAACAGACAACCAGGGACTCATGGTTGAGCTGTAGGCAGTGTCTCTTTATTCATGCAGGACGCAGCACAATCTAAGACAAGCTGAGCTAAACTCAAGGTACTCTAAAACTCACAATGCTGTCTTTATATATACTTGCCAAGTAGGGTGGAAACAGGATGTGACATAGAGAGGGTGGAGAGAAAAGTGACTGGCGAAAATCAGAGTGTGGCAAGGAGGGGGTGGAGCAGGCGAGAATCCTATCACTGAACCACAAATGCCCTGGAGGGAGGGTGGAACTTGTTAACAGTGGTTATGTAAATAGAATGAAGTGGTTATGTAAATAGAATAGTGTTAAGCAGGGGGGATTTAAACCAAATGAAACAGAAGGGGTCTCATGCATACCAACAGTCATTCATATCTTCACTTATTTTGCTAAGCATGATAACCTCCTGTTCTATCCATCTTGTCCCAAAGGACACAATATCATCTTTTTTTTATTGTAGAGTAGTATTCTGTGGAATATGTATCCCATAACTTCTTTAGCCAGTCATCTGTTGATGGTCATTTAGGCTGCTTCCACTCTTTGACTATGGTGAATAATGCAGCTATGAACACAGGGGTGCATGTGTCCTTTTGAATTTGTGCTTAGGTGTCCACTGGATAAATGCCTAAGGGTGATATTGCTGGGTCATAAGTAATTCCATTTTTACTTGATTAAGGACTCTCCATGCAGTTTTCCACAGTGGCTGTTCCAGTTTGTATTTCCACTAGCAGTGAAGCAGAGCTGCCTTTTCTCTACCACCTCTCCAATACCTGTTCTTTCCTGGTTTGCTGATGTAAGCCTTTCTCTCACACCTGAGAGAAAAGCTTTCTCTCAACAAAGTGTTAATCTGCATTTCTCTAATTTCTCTAATGATCAGTGAAGTGGAGCATTTTTTCATGTATCTGTAAACCATATGTTACTCTTCTTTAGAAAACTGTTTAGTTCTTCCTTTTTTAAAAAAAAATATTATCTTTATTTATTGTACAGACAGTCATATAACAAGAGGGAAGGGGGACATACAGAAAGAGACAGAGACACCTGCAGACCTGTTTCACTACTCATGAAGCTTTTCCCATGCAGAGGAATGAGGTCTCAAACCTGGGTCCTTATGCATTGTAACATGTGCACTCAATCAGGTGCACCACCATCCAGCCCCCTGTTTAGTTCTTTAGCCCACTTTTTAATTTTTATTTATTAATTTTTTAATTTATAAAATGGAAGTATTGACAAGATCATAGGCTAAGAGGGGTATAATTCCCACCACCAGAACTCTGTATCCAATATTCTCCCTTATTTTTGCTTCTTTTGTAGGTCTATCTATAGGAGTCATTTTCAAGTTGGCCTTTGTTCACAAACATTGGACTCTGTTGCTCTATTTTGCTCTCCCTTTCCCTGTGTTCAGTTTTCCTGTTGTTGTGTTCCTGGTTCTATTCTATTCTAATACTGATAATCACATTAAATGTTGGGATTACCTTGCCTCTTCTTTTCATGTTGAATTCCTCTCAGAAGTTCTTGCAAAGGAGAATTGGTGGTGCAAATTCCTTCAGTTTCTGAATGTTTAAAAATATATTTATCCCTCATATATGAAGGATAATTTAGCAGGATATAGAATTTGTGGCTGGAAATTCTTATATTTTAATAATATGAATATGCATTTCACTCCCTCCTTCCTCTAAGGTTTGTGATGAGCAATCTGATGAAAGCCGATGGTTCTGCCTTTGTGTGTGACTTTCTTCCTTTCTCTAGAAGCTTGCAATATTTTTGTTTTCCTTGTCCTTGTTTTGGATAATTTTACAATAATGTGTCTTGCTGTGTGTTGTTTTGGACTAAAAAAATTAAGTATGCATTCACATTCTTGGATTTCTATATTCTGAACATTGCTCAGGTATGGAAAATTCTCTATTAAAATTTCTTTGGATATGTTCTCTAGTCCTTTTGCTCTCTCTTCTCTCTCAAGAATCCCCAATAACTCTGATGTTCATCTTTCTGATGGAGTCTGCTATCTCCTTTAGAATTAACTTTTCCTAAGCCTTTCCTCTCCAAGAGTTTTAAATTCACAGAGTGTGATGGTTATGTTTTCTACTGCTGATGTTCCACCATGGTAAGTCTACTTTTGAGGCCTCTTACCTCAACCTGAACTATATTCAAAGTGTCTTTTAGGCAGCTCTGTTTACAGTTTTTGTTTTATTTTTATTTATTTATTTATTTATTTATTTATTTTAAAAAGGAGACATTAACAAAACCATAGCATAGGAGAGCTATAACTCCACACAATTCCCACCACCTGATCTCTATATCCCATCCCCTCCCCTGATAGCTTTCCCATTCTTTTTCCTATGGGAGTATGGACCCAAGGTCATTGTGGGTTACAGAAGGTGGAAGGTCTGGCTTCTGTAGTTGCTTCCCTGCTGAACATGGGTGTTGACTGGTTGATCCATACTCCCAGCCTATATTTCTGTTTCACCAGTGGGGAAGAGCTCTGGGGAAGCAGAGCTCCAGGACATACTGGTGGGGTTGTCTGTCCAGGGAAGTCTGGTCAGCATCATGCTAGCATCTGAAACACGGTGGCTGAAAAGAGGGTTAACATACAAAGCCAAAAAAATTGTGGAACAATTATGGACCTAAAGGCTGGAATAGTGAAGATGAAGTGTTGGGGGTACTCACTGCAGACTATTGTGTACTTTGGCTTTCAGGTATATACTTTGCCCTAATTTATGGATACCTGTGAACATATGCTCTATCTCAGGGGACCTGGTCTATATCTAGGTTTTGGGACTTTGTTAGGAAGTGAAATACCTGGAATGGAATTAGAGAATACTATGAAAGGAAAGGTCTCACCCGAGTAATGAAGCTGAAGGGTTGTCATTCCACACCTGAAGTCTCTGGACACAGTCTGAAGTGAAGCATGCTGAGGTGGTACCCATTGCATTGATTAGGTTGTGATCTGCAGATGCAATATTATTTGACATGAATTGAGAGAAGCATGCAGAAAAATGCGCCCCACCCTAAGTTTCTAAGACTGGGGGAAATATAGGCTCTATAGTGGAAATGTGAGGTTCCTGCTGTCTTAGGGTTTAAGAAGACAATGGATAGATATTGTTATCATCACATTATTTGGTAATTGGGTTAACTTGAAAAGTCCCTTTGTTAAGATTTGTTGTACAATACCCAATATCTTGTATACAGCTGTGCCACCAGTTGCTTTGTTATCCCTGGTCTAGGCTTATGAGAGAGTCAACATACCAAAGACTCAGCCTATGTATTAAAAAGACTCAGTCTGTGTTTTAAAAAGTTTGAGACATACAATTTTTCCCCTTTCATATTAATTAAGTAATGATTTATATGACTACAATTTAATAGGAGTGTACATAGACACCATTCCCACCACCGAAAAACTGTGTCCCCTCCCACCCACCCATTCCCGCCCCCATGCCACCCAGGGAAGCTGAATGTCCACCCTCCCCCTTTGGTGCCCTACTCTAGATTTAGTCATATCCTGTTTTAGTTTCACTATCTATTATTCTTTCTCAGCTTCTGTTGATGACTGGGATCATCCCATACTCCGCTTTATCTTTCTGACTTAGTTCACTTAACATAATTCCTTCTAGCTCCATCCAAGATGGGACAGAGAAGGTGTGTTCATTGTTCTTAATAGCTGCATAGTATTCCATTGTGTATATATACCACAGCTTTCTCAGCCACTCATCTGTTGTTGGCTTCCAGGTTTTAGCTATTATGAATTGTGCTACTATGAACATAGGTGTACACATATCTTTGTGGTTGGATGTTATGGAGTCCTTGGGGTATAGCCCCAGGAGAGGAAATACTGGGTCATATGGAAAGTCCATGTGTAGTCTTGTGAGAGTTCTCCAGACTGTTCTCCACAGAGGCTGGACCAATTTACATTCCCACCAGCATTGCAGAAGGGTTCCTCTGTCCCCATAGCCTCTTCAGCATTTGTTGCTGCTGTCCTTTTTGATGTATGCCATTTTCAAAGGAGTGAGGTGGTATCTCAATGTTGTCTTTATTTACATTTCTCTGGCAATCAGCGACCGGGAGCAGTGTTTCATATGTTTGTTAGCCTTTTAGATCTACTCTGAAGTGAATGTTTAGTTCATATCCTCTGCCCATTTTTGGATGGGATCATTTGCTTTTTTGTTGCTAAGTTTGCTGAGCTCTTTGTATATTTTGATTATTAGTCTCTTGTCTGATGTATGGCATGTGAAGATCTTCTCCCATTCTGTGAGGGTTCTCTTTGTTTGTATAATAGTTTCTCTGGCTGTGCAGAAGCTTTTCAATTTGATGTAGTCCCATTGGTTTCTGCTTTAGTCTTCCTTGCAATTGGGTTTGATTCATCAAAGATGTCCTTGAGGTGTAGGTGGGAAAGTGTACCACCAATATTTTCCTCTAAGTATTTGATAGTTTCTGGTTTAACATCCAGGTCCTTGATCCATTTGGAGTTGATTTTTGTTTCTGGTGAGATAAGGTGGTTCAACCTCATTCTTCTGCATGTTTCAACCCAGTTTTCCCAGCACCATTTATTAAAGAGTTGTTCAGTTTCTTCCAGATTCTCTAGTTTGGTGGCATATAGTTCTTCATAGACCTTTTGCATGATTTTCTGGATTTCTGTGGTGTCAGTTGTGATATCTCCTCCATTGTTTAAAATTCTATTAATTTGAGTCTTCTCCCTTTTTTATTACTGAGTCTGGCTAGGGGCTTTTCAATCTTGAATGAATTTAGAAGCATACCAACAACCCCTTATTCACTGTCCTGCTGAAGGCCACGTATCCCTACCCTTTCCAGAAGTTGTTGTTGGAGCTCACGCCAGCAGCTGCTTCCAAGTCGTCATCTTGGCTCTGCCCTATTTTATTTTCTATATTCTGTAATTCTTTGGTAAAATGATCACTTAGTTCTTGACTCTTATCATTAGTTTCTTAAATTTATTTTATACTGAGTCACTGTCATTTCTTCTATATCTATTTCTGTCTGTTCATTTGGGGATTTTTTCATTTCTGTCCATGTATTTCTCAGCTTTCTCATTTAATGTGTGTTTTGTTGTGCCAACAGAAGGCACAGTGGCTAAGGCATCCAGTTTCCTTGTTTATATATATATTGGTGCGAGAAGGGAGACTTTTGTCCTGAGTCATCAGCTGGCACTGTGGGATGCATTGGATCGACCTTCTCGTGGTGCATCCCGTGAGTACCCATTCATTGGGGAAACTGACGATCCTTCCTAGCCCACTGAATCCACATGGATCCCAGTCACTTTCAAAGCCAGCAACAAGCAGCTCCTGACAGCTTTCAACCTGACGCTGTTGACTGGCTACGGAAGAAGGGCAAATGCTAGAAGAAGAAGAAGCTGGCACTGTGACCTTAATGTCAATATAGGGGACCCCTGCTGTTGTTCAAGCCTCTGTGGGGCAATAGCAATGGAGACTCAAGTAGTCACAGTTGTAAATTGGTGACTTTTTAAGTGTTTTTTTTTTCTTAATAGTTTTTTTGTTGTTGTTGCTAAAACTTGGACCTGGAAGTGGTGCGTCTCAGCTCCCAATCTAATTTGGTGCCTGCATTCTCTCAGCACTGGCTTTTAGTCCTAGAAGTCACTCATAGATCCCCTTTCTGTCCTCAAGCCACATGTGTCTGTACTCAACCTGTGGCTTTGTTCCTTTACACCCTTTCTGTCTGTGAGCCACACATGCTTGTACTCACCTGTGCCTTGGTGAGTTTTTTTTAAGAGATCCTGGTTGTATTTTGTTGAGTTTTCAGGTGACCTTTATTGCTTTCTCTAGTTGATTGGTGAGAGCAAAATGCAGCTGCTGCTACTTCATATCCACACCTACAGAAATCTTAATATTTTAAAGATATCAGAATGTAGGACTCTGCTACCAAAGTCACAAAAAACCACCAAAGGTAATTCTAGATGAAGCATGCTAAATTCTCTCACTTTCCTTGCTAAACATATTTTCAGGGACTACAGAAATTGAAAAGTAATAGTACCCTGTTTTCCTCTTTAAAATGTCTTTACCTAGTTTTTTCCAGGGTCGTTTGCATATATGTTTGTGCAGCTATGTATGTGACATGGAGAAAAAAAAAACAGCAAAATGAATACAGAAACTGAGAAACACAGAAATAGATCTTTTATAGTTTCTTTTTTGAATTGTCTTCATTAAGACAAAAATATTTCTCAGAGTGATTACTTAAAGGAACTATGGTTTAAACCCTTCTTTCTTTCTTCTGAATTCTTCCATATGGAAAGTCTCTAACTTGAATTTGACATGAATGTCTTTGTAAGTCCTAACTTTGAAAACTGGCAAATTACCACTTCAGACCTGTATCTCCATCACTGAAGTGGGAATGTACAAGGGTTCTACTAGGTGAGGTGAGAAGACGAAGTCCACCAATCATTGCTACTTCTAAGATCTGATTGTCACTGCTGCTGCCGCAGAATGTAGAAGGCTTTGATCACACCTCTCTTGAGGCGCAATCATATGACCAGTGTGGCAATTTATTGGTGGCATTCTTGAAATCTCAAGAAAAATCTCCTATTGATATTACTCTTGCTCTCTTCTTCTCAATTGATATAACTCTTGTTCTCTTCTTCTCTCTTTATTCCCATCATTGAACAATAAACAAACAAACAAACAAGCAAAAACTTTTTCTTTTTTTTCCTTGTGGTATTTCACTAACAACTAAGTTGTCCTAAATCCACTCAAAGGTAAAAGGTAGAAGAGGAGAAAGCCTAGATCATTAACACTGTGGTCCTGCAAAAAAAAAAAAAAAAAATATATATATATATATATATATATATATTTCTATAACTTTATAATACTACTACAAACTACCAATTAAATTATTATTAAATAACTAATATCAATTAGAAATATAAATATTCATTTTTTTAAACCAGAGCACTGTTTAGGTCTGGTTTATAATGGTTCAAGGATTGAACCAGATACTTTGGAGCCCCAGACATGAGAGTTTGTTTGCATAACCATTATGCTATCTATGCTCTGCCCAAATAGTCATATTTTAACAGTAATTCTAGACTTTTTTGAATCACCCCAAGAATGTACTATATTTTCCAGCCTATTGTTTTTCTAAACATGAGATCCTTTCTATCTCTTAATTTTTAAAAATATTTATTTACTTATTGTATAGAGACTGAGAGAAATTAGAAATCCAGAGATAAGGTGGGGATAGAGAAAGACATCTACAACACTGTTTTAATGCTCATGAACCTTTCCCCCTGCAGGTGGGTGTTGTTATTTAACTTAAAAAAGGTTAGTGTGGGATGCTGCAGCGTGCATAAAAGGATTCACATCAGGGAGCTGGGAACCAATTTGAACAATACAACTTTTATTAGGGTGAAACAGGTAAATAGCAGAATAAGCAATTATCATGAAGGGTTGATTGTACGCTAGGTCCATAAAGTCTGAGTATAGTTATCAAAAGTTTAGTCCCAGAAGATCAACAATTATCAGCTCTGGTAAAGGTTGCTCATGGCTGTAGAGGAGTCTAAAAGTTTACTGGCTAATAGTCACACGTGTTCAGTTCCCAGGAGAAGTAGCCATAGCGGATACCTGGCGCACCTCTGCCGAGATGCTTCTGACCAGGAGAAGAAGCAGCAACCAAAAAAGCGCAACCTGCTCAAAGTCCCGTGCTTTTATACATCCCCTTCTCTGTTTGTCCTGCCTCTGGGTGATGTCATTTGTAAGCTAATAGTCCCAAACTCCTGATGGGTCACAACAGGTGGGGACCAGGAGCTTGAGCCTATGCCCTTACACACTGCCCTGCCCACAATCTAATGGTTTTATACTACTGAGAAAGAAAATAAATTTCTCCTTTCTTCAGTCTGAGGTACATATATGTATAATTCTTTGCATTGTTTAACATGTGCATGAATAAAGAAGACAGGTTTTTTATTGCGTGATATATGCAGTGATTTTTTTCATCCTCTGTCATATTCATAATCAGTATGTTAAAGGAAAAAGAGGAAGCAGCTACTAATTACAAATGACACCATGGCTAGGGATTGCTACACTGTTTGCCATCTTTGTAAAAGATGCCAAGTATGTAAGCCACATCAGCCCCAAAGTTCCAGACATGAGTCTCAGGATTATTATTTATTTGCATGGAGGCTGAAGTCATGGAGGATCACAGGTATAAACCCACATAAAATTGTTTTTAAAATGATTAAAAAGGGAGGTTTTTTGTGTTCAGTGAGGACTTATGAGAGGAAAACCATGTTATAAGCCAAGTTATTTTTAGTGCTCATAAAATATAATTTATTTTATAATTATGAATAATTTTATAGTTCTATAGGATTATAGTTCCATATTGCACTATCCCAAAAGTGTTATGCCCTCAGACCTCCAACAATAGCTACCATAGTTCTCAGAAAGTCTAAGAGACAGCTTAACTGCTTCTCCTCCCTTTCTTTCTTCTTCCCTTTCCCCTCTTCCTACTCTCTCTTCCTCCTTCTTCTTCTTAAATTCATGTGTTTAAATTCTTTATATTCTGCATATAATCAGAAACACAATATAGCTGTCTTTCATCAGAAGTGTTTCCTCATAACGGTCTAATCTCTACCCAGACAGAGTGGCCCCCATTTATGAGAATCCAACACTATAATGGGACTTGTTAATTATTAACTGGTGTCTTAGTTCCTCCATTGCTGGTCATATTCATGTGAGAAAATACTCTGACTTCCCTTCATTCCTACATCTTCCCATGACTTCCCTGGGTGACAGTTAAGTGGTTTTGTCATTTCTAGTATGTTATGTAGTTAGTATTATGTAGTTATTTTGGATTTTTTTTTTTCAAATTAGCTTCTCTCACTTAATATGCATTTAAATTTCTTTCAAGTGTTTTCATGGCTTGATAGCTCTTTTTATGTTAATACCTAAAGTTTGATTGCCCTACAGTTTGATATTAATTTGACTATTAAAGAACATCTTGCTTGTTTCCAAGTTTATGAATAGAACTGTTATAAATAGTCATATTCAGGCTTTGGTATAACCATTCGTTTTCAACTCATTAGAGTAAATACTAAAGAGCACAGTTGCTAGATTATAGGATCACATTGTTTAGTTTTGGTCTTAAGACATTTTCCTCCAGTAAACTTGACTTATTTTGTATATCAGCAACCTATCTGTCACCTCTAAAACTCACTATGTTTTTATCTACATTTTGTTCTGAAAGGTATGTGCTTTAAAAATCACCCATTCACTTGCATTCTTTTATCCTGTCAATATGGGTCTGTGACCTTTATACGGCACGTTTACTGTTATTATCCTGGTAAATACTGGTGAAGTAAACTTTATTTTTTATTGATTTAATAATGATTGACAGGATTGTGGAATAAGAGGTGTACAATTCCCCACAATTCCTACCACCAATGTTCAGTATCCCATCACCTTCCATTAGAAGCTTTCCTATTCTTTATCCCTCTGGGAACATGGACCCAGGATCATTATGGGGTGCAGAAGGTGAAAGATCTGGCGTCTGTAATTGCTTCTCTGCTGGAGATGGGCATTGACAGGTCAGTCTATACCCCCAGCCTGTTTCTATTTTTCCCTAGTGGGGCAGGGCTCTGGAGTGGTGGGGATCTAGAACATCATGGTGAGGTCCTTTGCCCAGGGAAGTTAAGTTGACATCATGGTAGCAGCTATATAACTTGGTGGCTGAAAAGCATTAAGGAATAAATGAGAATGAGTTGTTAAATAATCAGGGAACTAAAGGTAAGAATATAGAAGATGTGATTTGTGGTCTCCATTTTAGAAAAAAGCTAGGAAGTCTATTTTATTTATTATTTTATTCCCTTTAGTTTCCCTTGTTTTTTTAATTTTTTTTTTATTTAAGTAAGGATTAATTAACAAAACCATAGAGTAGGAGGGGTACAACTCCACACAATTCCCACCACCCAATCTCCATATCCCAACCCCTCCCCTGATAGTGTTCCCATTCTCTATCCCTCTGGGAGCATGGACCCAGGGTCATTGAAGGTTGCAGAAGGTAGAAGGTCCAGCTTCTGTAATTGCTTCCCCGCTGAACATGGGCGTTGACGGTCGGTCCATGCTCCCAGTCTGCCTCTCTCTTTCCCTAGTAGGATGTGTCTCTGGGGAAGCAGAGCTCCAGGACACATTGGTGGGGTCTTCGATCCAGGGAAGCCTGGCTAGCATCCTGATGGCATCTGGAACCTGGTGATTGAAAAGAGAGTTAACATACAAAGCCAAACAAATTGTTGAGCAATCATGGACCCAAAGCTTGGAATAGTGGAGAGGAAGTGTTAGGGAGGTACTCACTGCAAACTCTAGTGTACTTCTGCTTTCAGGTATATATTTTGCAGTAGTTTATGGATACATGTGAACATAAGCTCTCTCTCACAGAAACTGGTGTATATCTAGGTTTTGGGACTTTGTTAGTGAACCACCTGAGATGAAATTAGAGTGTACTATAAAAGGAAAGGTCTCACCCGAGTAATGAAGATGAAGGGTTGTCATTCCACACGTGAAGTCTCTGGACAAAGTCTGAGGTGAAGCATGTTGAGGTGGCAATCGTTGCATTGGTTAGGTTGTGGTCGGTGGATTCAATATTATTTGATATGGATTGGGAGAGGCATATGGGAAAGTGGGCCCTATCCAAGGGTTCCAGGACTGGGGGAAGTAGGGGCTCTATAGTGGAGGTGTGAGGTTCCTGCTGTCTTAGGGTTCAAAAAGACAATGGATAGTTAATGTTATCATCACATTATTTGGTAATTGGGTTAACTTTGAAAAGTCCTTTTGTTAGGGTTTGCTGTACAGTACCCAGTATCTTGTATATAGCTGTGCTATTGGATGCTTCTAATCTACTTGGTCTAGGCTTTTGAGAGAGTCCACATATCAAATACACAGCCTATATATTAAAAAGATTCAGTTTGTGTTTTGAAAAACTTCGAGATATACAATTGAATTTCCCCCTCTCATATTAATTAACTAGTGATTTATATGTCTACATTTTCCTAGGAGTGTACATAAACATCATTCCCACCACCAAAAGACTGTGACCCATCCCTCCCACCCACTCCCACCCCCCCACTGGCCCAGGAAGCTACATGTCTACCCCTCACCACAGGGCTTTTACTTTGGTGCCCTACTTATAATTTGGTCAGGTCCTGATTTTAGTTTCCCTTTCAGATCTTCTTACTCAACTTCTGTTGATGACTGGGATCATCCCATACTCATCTTTATCTTTCTGACTTAGCTCACTTAACATAATTCCTTCTAGCTCTGTCCAAGATGGGTCAGAGAAGGTGGGTTCATTGTTCTTGATAGCTGTATAGTATTCCATTGTGTATGTATACCACAGCTTTCTCAGCCACTCATCTGTTGTTGGGCACCTGGGTTGCTTCCAGGTTTTAGCTATTATGAATTGTGCTGCTATGAACATAGGAGTACACACCTCTTTTTGGTTGGGTGTTATGGAGTCCTTGGGGTATAACACCAGGAGAGGAATTACTGGATCATATGGAAGGTCCATGTGTAGCCTTGTGAGAGTTTTCCAGACTGCTCTCCACAGAGGCTGTACCAATTTACATTCCCACCAGCAATGTAAAGGGTTCCTCTGTCCCCACATCCTCTCCAGCATTTGTTGCTCCTTTTTGATGTATGCCATTCTTACAGGAGTGAGGTGGTATCTTAGTGTTGTCTTAATTTGCATTTCTCTGACAATCAATCAGTGACCTAGAGCAGTTTTTCATATGTTTGTTAGCCTTTTAGATCTACTCTGTAGTGAATGTTTTGTTCATATCCTCTGCCCATTTTTGGATGGGGTCATTTGCTTTTTTGGTGCTAAGTTTGCTGAGCTCTTTATATATTTTGGTGATTAGTTTCTTGTCTGATGTATGGCATGTGAAGATCTTCTCCCATTCTGTGAGGGGTCTCTCTGTTTGTTTAATAGTTTCCTTGGATGTGCAGAAGCTTTTCAATTTGATGTAGTCCCATTGGTTTGTTTCTGCTTTTGTCTTCCTTGCAATTGGGTTTGATTCATCAAAGATGGCCTTGAGGTGTAGATGGGAAACTGTTTTACCAATGTTTTCCTCTAAGTATTTGATTGTTTCTGGTCTGACATCTAGGTCTTTGATCCATTTGGAGTTGATTTTTGTTTCTGGTGAGATAAAGTGGTTCAATTTCATTCTTGTGCATGTTACAACCCAGTTTTCCCAGCAACATTTATTGAACAGAACCTCCTTTTTCCATTTAATCCTTTGTGCCCCCCTTATCAAAGATTAGATGTCCATAGGTGTGGGGATTTATTTCTGGGCTTTCAATTCTGTTCCACTGGTCTGTGTGCCTATTTTTGTTCCAGTACCATGCTGTTTTGATGATGATGGCTTTATAATATATTTTAAGGTCTGGGAGTGTGATGCCTCCATTTCTGTTTCTTTTCCTCAAGATGGTTTTGGCAATTCTAGGTGTTTTCAGGTTCCAGATAAATGATTGTAGTGTTTGTTCTATTCTCTTAAAGAAGCTTGGTGGAACTTTGATGGGTATTGCATTAAATTTGTATATGGCTCTGGGGAGAATATTCATTTTGATGATATTTATCCTTCCAATCCATGAGCATGGGATATCTTTCCATTTCTTGATATCAGTTTCTATTTCCTTGAGTAGCGACTCATAGTTTTCAGCATACAAGTCTTTCACTTCTTTGGTCAACTTTATTCCTAGGTATTTGATTGATTTTACTGAAACAGTAAATGGGAGTGATTTCTGGATGTCTTCTTCAGATTTAGTGTTTGCAAAAAGAAATGCCACTTATTTTTGTACATTGATTTTGTAGCCTGATACCTTGCTATATTGCCTAATAACTTCCAGTAGTTTTCTGCTGGATTCTTTAGGTCTTTCTATGTATGCTATCATATCATCTGCAAATAGTGAGAGCTTGACTTCTTCCCTTCCAATCTGTGTTCCTTTGATTTCTTTCTCTTGCCTGATATCTATGGCAAGAACTTCCAATAGTATGTTGAATAGTAATGGTGACAGTGGACAGCCCTGTGTAGTCCCCGATCTGAGGGGGAATGCTTTCAGCTTCTGTCCATTGAGTATGATCTTGGCTGTAAGTTTGCTATATATAGACTCCACTATCTTGAGGAATTTCCCATCTATTCACATTTTTCGTAGATTTTTGAGCATGAATGGGTGTTGGATTTTGCTAAAGGCTTTCTATGCATCTATTGAGATAATCATGTGGTTTTTGGCTTTGCTTTTATTGATGTAGTGAATGACATTGATTGACTTACAGATGTTGAACCAACCTTGCATTCCTGGGATGAATCCCACTTGGTGATGATGAACAATCTTTTTGATATGTTGCTGTATCCGGTTGGCCAAGGTCTTGTTTAATATTTTGGCATCTATATTCATCAGAGATACTGGTCTGTAGTTTTCCCTTTTTGTTCTGTCCCTATCCGCTTTTGGTATCAGGGTGATGTTGGCTTCACAGAAGGTGGAAGGGAGTATTCCTGTTTCTTCAATCTTATGGAAAAGCTTAAGAAGTATGGGTACTAACTGTTTCCTGAAAGTTTTGTAGAATTCATTTGTGTAGCCATCTGGTCCAGGACTTTTGTTGTTGGGGAGATTCTTAATAATGGTTTCAATTTCTTTGTCTGTCATTGGTGCATTTAGATTTTGTAGTTCTTCTTGGTTCAGTTTTGGAAGGGCATATGCTTCTAGGAATTGTTCCATTTCTTCCAGATTCTCTAGCTTGGTGGCATATAGTTCTTTGTAGAAGTTTTGCAGGATTCTCTGGATTTCTGTGGTGTCAGTTGTGATATCTCCTCCATCGTTTACAATTCTATTAATTTGAGTCTTCTCTTTTTTTTGTTTGGTGAGTCTGGCTAGGGATTTGTCAATTTTGTTTAATCTTTCAAAAACCAACATTTGGCTTCATTGATCTTTTGTATGGTTCTTTTATTTTCGATGTTGTTTATTTCTGCTCGAACTTTAGTGATTTCTGTCCTTCTGGTTGCTTTAGGGTTCCTTTGTTCCTCTTCCTCTAAGTCCTTGAGGTGTGCAGTAAGGTCGTTCATTTGAGCTTCTTCTTGGTGTTTAATATGTGATTGTATAGCTATAAGTTTCCCTCTCAGTACTGCTTAGCTGTGTCCCAAATATTTTGATAGGTTGTGTCTTCATTTTCATTAGTTTCCAGGGACATTTGAATTTCCTGCTTGAGTGAGTCTCTGACCCAGTGGTTCTTAAGAAGTATGTTGTTTAGTTTCCAAATTCTGTGACTTTTAATAATTTTCTGTTTGTTGTTAGTTTTACTCCACTGTGGTCTGAGAAGATACTTGGGATGATTTCAGCGCTCTTGAATTTATTGATGCTGTCTTTGTGGCCTAACATGTGGTCTATCCTTGAGTATGTGTTATGTGGATTTGAAAAGAAGGTGTATTCCAGTTTTTTGGGGTGAAGGAGTCTGAAAATGTCCAAGAGGTCTAGTCTGTCAATCTCTTCATTCAATTCTCT
The DNA here is from genome assembly GCF_950295315.1 of Erinaceus europaeus. Taxonomy (NCBI): domain Eukaryota; kingdom Metazoa; phylum Chordata; class Mammalia; order Eulipotyphla; family Erinaceidae; genus Erinaceus; species Erinaceus europaeus. The sequence goes on from NC_080169.1 coordinate 106,353,200, forward strand.
TGTATCTTTATTGGTTCTCTGCTTTGTTGATTAGTTTCCGTTGTTTTATGTTGGAGTTATTATTGTTGTTGTTATTGGCATCATTGTTGTTGGATAGGACAGAAAGAAATGGAAAGAGGAGGGGAAGACAGACAGGGGGAGAGAAAGACACCTGCAGACCTGCTTCACTGCTTGTGGCTTGTGAGTGACTCCCCTGCAGGTGGGGAGCCAGGGGCTCGAACTGAGATCCTTATGCCGGTCCTTGTGCTTGTGTCACCTGCACTTAACCTGCTGCACTACTGCCAGACTCCCAGAAGTCTGTGTTTGATGTATTTCAAAGGGCCCAAAACTCTGAAAGATACCTGTTTGTGGGAGGCCGGGTCAACATTCAAGCCTCCATTCCCCACCTGCAAGGATAACACTTCACAAGCATTGACATAGGTGATATATCTATTTCTCCCCCTCTATTTCCCCTTTTCCTCTTGATTTCCATGTGTCTTATCCAATAAAAAATAAATAAATAAAAAGTAAAAAAAATGGTCATTAGGAGTAGTAGCTTCCTGGTGTTGGCACTAAGTGCCAGCAATAATGCTGGTGGCAGAAAAAATATATGCGTATACCTACATAGATATATAAATATATGTTGTTTTTACCCATAGATTCTGAATCAAGCTGCATGTGTTAGATCACCAGTATAAAGGACTTTAGTCACCATGAGTCAGCTAATTCAACAAAGTTTGAAAGTGTAAATTTTGCTAAATCTGAATTAAGTACAGAGATTTATATTATAAGTATAAAGGATTCTGGCTGGTCATGATGACTCAAGAAATACAACATAGCTAAATGTTGGAACGTTGGACTAGCTTTCTATATAACATGAGCTCAGTCTCCTTAACAAAGTTATAGAACCCTTCCCACATGGATACTGTGAGCCTAGACATCTAATGGATTCCTCACTTTACTACCACTAGTCAGTTCCATCAGCAATGTCCTCATTAACTTTAAATATTACAATATTGTGTGAAATCTTTATGAAAGTGACACTCCAGGAATTTTATGACTGATTGTCTCCTTATTCTAGCTTAATAAGTAGAAAATTAAAAATATGTGTGCAGTTTACTTGTTGATTTATTGATTTTTAGATAGATAGACCACAGCCTCAAGACTCTCTTCAGTGTGGTGGATAAAAATGTCTCATGACCAAAACTAAGCATTATTTTATCCTATGATACAGCAAGTACGCTCTTAGTATTTACTCAAATGACTTGAAAATGAACAGCTATACCAAAGCCTGAATAAAAATATTTATAGCAGCTCTGTTCCTAAACTTGGAAGCAAGCAAGGTGTCCATCTATAGATGAATTAATATTAACTGTGGTAAATCATACTTTGGATACTAACCTAAAAAAAAAAAAAAGAGCTATCAAGCCATGAAAACACTTGAAAGATATTAAATGCATATTATTATGTGAGAGACGTTAATCTGAACTCCTCCTCACCCAGCACCCTCCCTTTTCCACAAGTTTCACAAGCAGTGAAGCAATGCTGCAGGTGTCTCTCTTCCTCCCTACTGCCTCCTCCTTCTCAATTTCTCTCTGCTCTATCAAATAAAACAAAGGGTATGTGGGACGAACAAAATGGCCACCCAGAACAGTGGATTTGTCATGTAGGCCTTGAGTCCAGAGATAACTCTGAGTTAAAAATAAAACAAAACAAGGTGGGGAGAGAAATATATGCTGTAAAAGATACAAATGTGTGTGTGTGTGTGTGTGTGTGTGTGTGTGTGTGTGTGTGTGTGTGTTCCTGTTTAGGTGGTTATATTATGAAACCTGTTTCACTGACAAAATAACCCTGACTGAAACCTGGAAGGATTCCTCTTTACACCAAGATAGTAAATAACCACATCGGCCACAGCCTTTAGCTTCTCCTTTTGAAACAGGGTCAGTTTGGGGGCACGTCTTTACCTGCTCAAACCCTTCTGCACACATAGAACCACCTTCATGGTGCTCAGCACCCAAGTCAGGATCCTGCAGGCTAGTGGTGCTGGCATAATCAGTTGAGCACACACATTACCTTTGCCAAAGTCTGGATCCCTTTGTGAGCCTGGGCAACTGTAAGGTAAATATGCAAGTAGTTCTACACTAGTTTCCCTGGAGGGCATTTTTGACATTTTCTTCTTCTTCTTCTTCTTCTTCTTCTTCTTCTTCTTCTTCTCCTTCTTCTTCTTCTTCTTCTTCTCCTTCTCCTTCTCCTTCTCCTTCTCCTTCTCCTTCTCCTTCTCCTCCTCCTCCTCCTTCTCCTCCTTCTCCTTCTTCTTCTTCTTCTCCTCCTTCTCCTTCTTCTTCCTCCTCCTCTTCTTCCTCTTCTTCTCCTTCTTCCTCTTCTTCTCCTTCTCCTTCTTATTCTTATTCCTCCTCTTATTCCTCCTCTTCTTCCTCTTCTTCTCCTTCTCATTCTTATTCCTCCTCTTCTTCCTCTTCTCCTTCTTCCTCTTCTTCTCCTTCTCCTTCTCATTCTTATTCCTCCTCTTCTTCCTCTTCTCCTCCTTCTCCTCCTCCTCCCCCCCTCCCCTCCCCCTCCCCTCCCCCTCCCCCTCCCTCTCCCCTCCTCCTCCTCCTCCTCCTCCTCCTCCTCCTCCTCCTCCTCCTCCTCCTCCTCCTCCTCCTCCTCCTCCTCCTCCTCCTCCTCCTCCTTCTTCTTCTTCTTCTTCTTCTTCTTCTTCTTCTTCTTCTTCTTCTTCTTCTTCTTCTTCTTCTAAAAGAGAAAGCCCTAGGCATTTGTATGGGCGAGGGTTCAGCCCTGGAGTATAGACTCACATTGATTTCTTTTCTCAGGGCTGGCGGATTCACTATTCCTGACAGCCATGTTTCATTTACTTTTTAATTTTTTTTACTTTATTAGATAGGACTGAGATAAACTGAGAGGGGAGGATGAAATAGGAAGAGAAAGAGAAACATGCAGATCTGTTTCACTGTTCATGAGGCTTCCTCCCTACAGATGGGGAGTGGAGGCTCCACTTAACCAGGCACACCACCACCTGGCCCTGCAAGTCATTCTTTATGTCTTACGTGTCTTCCCACTTATTTTTCAGAATTGAGCTGATAAATACCTGCTGGTCAGGAATTCTGGGAATCACTGCTACTATCCCACAAATCACTGAGTCAGTGATAGTCACCCCCATTAGTATAATTACAGACTATAAAGCGCCTATATTATTGTAGACCCTATATATAGCTTAGTGTGTAATTGGTTATACTATCTAATTTTGTGTAAGTAAATTTTATGAAATTTTTATAATGACAAATTTATCTAATGCTTCATTTCTTGGAAAACATCCCCAGACACGTCACAATTTTGTTTTTAATATTTTATTTATTGGATAAAAACAGAGCAATCTATAGGCCAGAAGGAGAGAGAAAGAGAGTAAAAGAGACACCTGCAGCAGAGTTTCACAGCTTTTCCCCTGTAGGTGGGGGCTGGGGCTTGAACCCAGGTCCTTGTGTATTACAACATGTGCACTTAAGTGACATCAACAGTTCAGTGAGAAGGTGTAATTAGCTCAGCCAGACACCACAATTCCTAACCATTCAGGAATGAATTACTCATTCATTAACCTAGCAAATGCTGCACCATAGTTTTTATTAGCATAGGATTCGCTGATTATATATTTATAAATTTATAGATACTTTAGTGCCACCAGGTTTATCACTGGAGCTAGGTGCTGGCACTATGAATCCACCGCTCCTGGCAGCCATTTTTTATATATATGTTTTACTCTTAATTTGTATTTTTCTCACACCTTGGATAATTTTCTTCATCAAGAGATAAGATATCGTGAGAGAAGACATTACATTCTTTTTGCCATTCCAGATGACGTTGTCTTTCCAGGATTTAAGAAAGGCTACATACCCCAGCTACCAAGTACTTAATTTTGTTCATTTAAAATGCTAATATGAAGGTAACTTATCTTCTTTTAGGAGCAGCCTAAATGCCCATCGACAGGTGACTGACTAAAGAAGTTATGAAATACCTCTATGCAGATAAAACAAACAAGCAAAGATGGGGGCTGGGTGGTGGCACACCTGGTTGAGCACACATGTTACCATGTGTAAGGACCTGGGATTAAGCCCCCAGTCCCTACCTGCAGGGGGAAAGCTTTGCAAGTGGTGAAGCAGTGTTGTAGATGTCTCTCTCTCTCTTTCTCTATCACCCTCTTCCCTCTAAATTTCTGGCTGTGCCCATCAGATAAATAAAGACAATAAAAATTAAACAATATGATATTGTGTCCTTTGGGACAGTGGATGGAACAAAGCACAATGACAGTTATGCTTAGTCACACAAATAAAGAGATACTGGATGTTTTCACTCACATGTGGGAGCAAGAGAACGGTGACCTTAAAATGAAAAAAGAGAAACAAACACATGAATCCTGGGTCTTCTCGCAATGTAATGTGTACTTAACCAGGTGTGCCAGCATCCAGCCTTGGTATGCTATAGTCTTTGTGCTCTCTCAGCCTTCAAATCCTGACAATTCTAAGTGAAAGCTGGATTTCAAGGCCAGTAGGAGAAAAACTGCAGAGGAGTGGACAAAGAGAGAAAAACAGTGGAAAATTATAACCCATCTATGAATTGGCAAAAAGGTGCTGAAAAGGAAAAAGGAGAGCTGAGCAGTGAGTTTCCTATTGTACTGCCCGACACCCTCCCTGCCCCGCCCCAGGGTTATTTGAGAAATTACCAGCAGCCAGCACTAGGAAACCACTGCTCCTGGAAGCCATTTTTACCATTAAAAAAAAAAAAAGGATAGGATAGAGAGAAATTGTGAGAGGAGGGGAAGATAGAGATGGAGAGAGAAAGATACCTGCAAACCCGCTTTACCACTTGCGATGCACCCCCTGAGCAGATGGGGATCCTAGCTCTAACTGGAATCCTTGTGTGGGTCCTTGCGCTTGTATTATGTGCGCTTACCCCGGTGCGCCACTGCCTGGTCCCTAAGAGTATGTTTCTTTGTTGTTGTTGTTGTTTAGAGTTTTCCTTTCCTTTCTTTTCTTTTCTTCTCTTTTCTTTTCTTTTCCTTTCTCTTCTTTTCTTTCGTTTTCTTTGTTTTACTTGGCTATTACAGAATCTATTCCCTACGTCAATTTTGATATAAACTACAGGCAGTTCCAAGCAGTTTGCGAGACTGGTATGTCTGCTTTCCGAAGCTATCAGATAAAGCTTCATCAAGCCAACACATCTCCCACCGGTGAGTGTATACATATTTTCAGTTAGTCTGTTAATTCCTTTCCTGATTCTCAGTGTATATGCTTTCTGATGGCTGTGGTTGGCTGTCTTTTCTTTTCCTCTGATTTGTTTAGTGTTTGTTTTTGTTGGTGGTGTTGTATTTGCTGGCATTTGTATTTCATTTTGTAGGAGTGTTGGGTTTGGTTTTACTTTTTTTTGTTTGTTTGTTTTGTAGCTGTTTTAACCATATATGCCCCACTCCAATTTGAACACAAGAGACACTTTTTTTCATCTTCCAAAGGCTGTGGTAGTGGTGCCACATTAGAATAACTGATCCAGCCACTCCTGAGAAAGACCACATGGTGACTGGCTGACCTAAGAGACCAACTAGCAAAAAAAGTCAATACTGTAACTGAACAAGGTTTTAAAAAAGGAAGAAAGAAAATATAGCTGAACTGAAGAACAAAGCTGAAGGAAGGGAGGGCAGAATAGCAGAAGCAGAAAACAGAATTAGCAAGATTGAGGATGAATTAGAGAAAACTAAGAAAAAAAAAACATTGAAAACAACAAGAGAGACAGATGGGATGACCTCAAAAGAAATAATATACACATTATTGGTCTACCAGAAGAAGAAAGAGAGGAAGGGGAAGAAGGCATTCTAGAGGAGATAATAGAAGAAAACTTCTCCACTCTAAACAACAGAAAGGACATAAAAACAAAACACAAACCCAATGCAAATAATATCTCTCGTGATTACAACACTGTAGAGTGAGGAGGGACATGAGGACATTTGGGATTGTGTAAGGAGAACTTAGAAGGTCTAGTACATTATAAGATAACACTTAATTTCATTTGTTGACAAGAAAACCAAATTGGTAAATAGAGGTTTCCCAGAGGCCACAAAGCTAATACATTAGCGGAAGAACTGGATCTTTATTGAGGCAGACTTACCCAGAGCCCTGTCTCACACTGTCTCTAGGAATAAACATGTTTCTAAAGGACAAAGAGGAAGCATATTCTTTTACTCCAAGAGGCACACATATTTTGTTCCACATTGCTTTTCATTCTAACTAGTTGTTATTTTTTTTTGTTCTCTGATGATAGTAAGAATTTGCAAATGGGACAAGGGCTGTTGTATAATTCTTGGAGTAGACATGATGGATGTGTAATAATATGAAAGTAAGGCAATACTCGACATGTTAAAATCCTTTTCAAGGAGTGTGAGATTTTTTTGAATTAAAAGCTTTGGAAGAAATTCAAATTGTCACTAAGAGGAAGATCTGACAGTAGCAAATGCCATAACTCATCTTCTCAAACATAGATGCTTTTGATAGTTAATCCGATACATGAATCAGAAGGTACTAATGAAATATCAGTAGATCAAATAGAATGGTCTCCTAATCAAGAGTGAAAGACTTTAACTAGATGCTTGTGAGAGATTTATGTAATTTAAAGTAACATTTCTTACATCTTTTAAGAGACATTCAATTAAGAATAAATTTGCTGTCACAGTAAGTTATACAAAGGCATGGATGTTAATATTTAAAATCTTATATAAAGAACTAGACAGTATCCTTGCCTTCAAAAGGAGTAATACCTTACAACTCTATTAACACAATACCTTACAACTCTACTAATTTTCTTTTCTGGGGGAGGTGGGAGGGCAGGCTTTGAAGTCCCACAGGGAATGATGGAAGAAGAGGTTTAATGTATGCACTTCTGCCCAAGACCACACTTTCTACCAATTTCTTCTGTATCTCTTAACTTCAGAAGAAAATTTATTTTTAGGAGCTGGGTGGTGGCACACCCAGTAGAGTGCACATATTATAGTGTTCCAAGATCTGGGTTCAAGCACCCAGTCCCCACCTGCAAGAAGGAAGCTTCACATATAGTGAAGCAGTGCTACAGGTGTCTCTATTTCTTTCTCTCATCTCCTTCACAGTCAATTTCTCTCTCTCTCTTCCTCTCTCTCTCTCTCTCTTTATATATATATATATATATATCCCAAAATAAACAAAATATAAAAAAGAAACCCTATTTGTGGATTGCTTTCTTGAAATTGGTTAGAACTTGTGTAGAAAGGGGTACAGGCCTCCTAAACTGAAAGGAAATTTAAGGGATCTCTGCTACTCACTTGGTCTTTACTTAAAACTACTATTGACCAAGTACTTCATAGCACTCTGTTTGATTATCTCATTAATTCTTACAACAGTCATATGGTTTATCCTCGAAAAAAAAAAAGAAGAAAGGCTTCTTGAGAACATGTTTATGATCACAAAGCCAGCATGCAGTGGAGCTCATAATATGAGCCCAGATTTCTCATGTCCAAAAGCTACTCTCTTCACTGGACTATAGGGTACAACAGGCAGCTCTCAGTTGCTATCCTTGTTGGCTGTGCAAACAGACTGTATGTAGTGAACTTGTGGTTGTTGTTTTTTGTGTTTTCTTTTTCTCTACAAAGATAACAATAATGAAACAGAATTATTTACTGTGGGAAAAACTCACCGACTCCACCAAATAAACAGATACACACATTGTACCTGCTCTTTAGTTTTCTGAGCTCTGTAGCAATCTCTTTAATCATGGGATCTTCTACTAGGGAAGGTCCACTAGGCTTGGCCCTAAAGCTTATAGATACATGGTATGGATGATCCCTATGGAATAACATGTTAATAACTATTGTTCCAGTGATGGACCTAAAGCTGATCTTTAATCTTCATTTGCCAGACAAGGAAGTATGACCTAAGGGTACCACCCATGTGCCCACCCCTGGTCTAGGAAGTCTCAGTATTTTCCAAATAAATGATGGAAGTGTTCCCAGAAGGACAGAGATGATACAATTCATTTAATATCTACTCTCCCCACTGTTTGGTGTATCAGGACAAATATTAAATGTTATTTTATATCACGTCTCACCTCTCCCAGGACATCCCCCCTTTTTCTTTCTCTATAAGGCAAGTTTCCTCCATGCAACAGTAGAATAAAAAGAGTTCGCTGAGCACATTCCTATAGTGTACACTTCGATCTTTCTCCCTATCATGTTGGCTGTGGATTAAGTGATGATGATTAGTATAACTTAGTTCCAGCTGTCTAATATCAGTGAAGACTTATTAGGATGATATCATTTCATTAGAATTATTAGATTAAGGACTCTAAAGCCTGAAAATTTTTCATAGTTAGATACAAATGTGGAAAATAAAGCTGGAAATAAAAGTCCTTAATAGTCCTCTGTTATTTGTCTTAGACCTAATAAATTAAGCAATCTAGCAAAATTGCCTGAAATCATCACCATAAATTTTGTGAATTTAAAAAAATTATACATCTTATAAATAATTAGGCCTATATGTATATTCTTTTTCTACCCCTAATTCACTTCCCTCATTCACTCTGGCTATTCAACTAACTATACATAAGAAAGGAAGATTTACTCTTCCATCTTTTAATCACTCCTGACAGGGCATCAACATTATTGTCACTCCTTGAGAATCTTAAGAAGAATCACTGTATACAATTGGCCAAGAGAAATACTAGCAAAAAAAAAATAAAAATAACGTGTGTGTATGTGTGTGTGTGTGTGTGTGTGAAGTAAAGGTCCATTGTCCCTATGACAACCTTTATTAGGATCATCAAAGAAGTAAATGCAAAAAAAACTTGAGATTAACTTAGAGCCCACTAAAAACCTACGTCTATTTCCTCCCTAACTTTCTTTTTTTCAATTTTTATTATCTTTATTTACTCATTGGATATAGACAACCAGAAATCAAGAGGGGAGAGAGTGGTGGACAAAGAGAGAGACAGCAACACCGGCAACACTGCTTTACCACTTGCAAAGCTTTCCCCCTGGAGGTGGGGACCAGGAGCTCGAACCTGTGTCCCTGAGCACTGTAACATGTTTGCTCAACTTTGTGCACCACCGCCTGACCCCATTTCCCTCCCTAACTTAAGGCCAGTATTTGTAAAACTAAATCTGGTTGGAATATAACAAATGGCATTCACATATCTAATAACTGGAAGAAAATCTACGTTTGTCTAACAAAGAAGGGACTACAAAAGTCAGAAAAGAGAGCAGGAGACTGGCTCATGTAATGATCGTCAATTTGATCAATACCAGGCCACCTTCCCACCTGGGATTCTAATTAGGAAATCCTTGGGTTCTTCCATAAATACTTCCTGCACCCCAAAAAGAATTTTGGTCCATATTCCCGGAGATGGGCAAAAGATAGGGGAAGATGTCCAAAGGGCCTTGGACCTCAATTTCACTTGGAACTTAAGCATTTGTCAACAGGAATCCTTGTTTATATACCATCAGTGTAAAGGAAGTGAATGATATAGATGTAGATGTAGATATAGATATAGGTATAGATGATATAGATGTAGGTATAGGTATAGATATAGAGATAGATACAGATGATATAGATATAGATTATATAGCTATAGATATAGGTATAGATATAGATATAGATGATATAGATATAGGTGATATAGATATAGGTATAGATACAGAGATAGAGATAGATGATATAGATATAGGTGATATAGATATAGGTATAGATATAGAGATAGATGATATAGATATAGAGATAGAGATATATAGATGATATAGATATAGAGATAGAGATAGAGATATATAGTGATACAGATATAGAGATAGATAGAGATGATATAGAGATAGAGACAGAAACAGAGATATAGATGATATAGAGATAGAGATGATATAGATATAGATAGATATAGATGATATAGGTATAGGTATAGGTATAGATATAGATGATATAGATATATGTAGATAGAGTCAATTCATATCTGTGACCTTGTGAGAACTATTATAGTTTCCACTATAGGGGGGTGGGGATACAGAACTCTGGTGGTGAGGATAGCATGGAATTATACTCTTATTATCTCATGATTTTGTAAATAACTATTAAATCACTCATAAAATTAAAAAATAAAAATATAAAATAAATAGTATCATGGGCCAGGTAGATAACATAATGGTAATGCAAAGAGACTCTCATGCCTGAGGCTGCAAAGTCCCAAGTTCAGTCACCCACACCACCATGAGCCAGAGCTGAACAGTGCTCTGGTAAAATAATAATAATAATAAAGAAAAAGAAAATAATATCATTGAGGGGTGCAGTTGGTTGAATTCACATGTTACAAAGTGCAAAGACTCTGGTTCGAAACCCTAGTCCTCACCTGCAGGCGGAAAGTTTTGCAAGTGGTGAAGTAGAGCTGCAGGTGTCTCTCTTTCTCTCTCCTTCTCTATCTCCCCCCACCCTCTCAATTTATGACAGTCTCTATCCAATAAATAAAGATAATAATCGAGTCTCTAATTCCTTCCACAGAATCACAAGGGCTCATCTATCTGCCTGCTCAGGACACTTGTGCATGGATAATGGCCACCTCTGTGGAGCTCAGCACCAAAGCAAGAATTTCCTTAACTGGCTTGGGCACCTAGAAGAAAAAGAAAAAAATAAATATTTGGATGCCTGTATCCTTTGAAACTTTTGGACATGTTTCTCTTATCTTTAAAGGGAAAGCTCTAGAAATATTTTGAGTTGGAATAGGCTCAGTTCCAAAACCTAAACTCAGATGACCTCCCATCCACCCCCAGCCCCCACCCAGCCCCCAGGGCTCATTCAGTTTGCAAGGCTCTTAGACTGAGTTTCTCATTTACAGTGAGTGCTTTCATAGCAAGTATCTTGTTTCAGATTGACTATTCTCTCTCTCTCTCTCTCTCTCTCAGCAGTCTTTCTCTGGAAACATTCGGAGTGTGTAAAATTTTTAAAGGCTGTAAGTTTTCTGCTGCTGGGGGATGAAAGGAGACATTTAGCTTCTTACTGCTTAGTGTGAACCATGTACCTGGAGAATAGACACCTTCTGGGGTGGCTTTACAAATGCACAAGTTCAGGTTCCACTCTAAGTTGCATATTTTTCCACACCTGGAATCTGCATATTTTTTTCTTATCACTAGGGAGTCCCCTCTCTAGTACAATTTATTTATTTTTTTAATTTATTTAGAAAGACAGAGACTGAGATAGAGAGACTGAGAAAATAACCCCACATGACAAAAGCTTCCATCAGTAAGGTGGAGACTATAAGGCTAAGAACTAGGTTATTCCCAAAACAAAGTTAAGTGAGCTATCCTATCAGCTCTACAACCTGCATATTAAGGACGAATCTGCAAGTGATATCAGAGTGTGAGAAATATTGTGATTCCAGAAGGTGAAAGTATGTGCTTATCTCAGATAACAAAACCCAGGGGAAAAAAAAAAAAAAAACTTTCGGAGCTAATGGTCACATTTGTAAGCCTCACAAAGAATGTATTTAAGATAATCCCCATCCCTTTCAAACTACCTTCACTTTCATCCACATCCTTTACTTAACCATCCTAACTAGTTCCCATGAGTAAACTTTAGATTCATTATCTCTGGTTCCTCTCCTCTCGCATATCCCATCTTAGTCACAGGCTTGTGTTGTCTCAGCAACATTTCTGATAAGTTTGGCTAAAAGAACCCATTTCAGTCTGATTTGGCCTGGATTTTACTTGAGGTCCATACTCCCAGAAGAATAAAGAATAGGAAACCCTCCAATTGAACAGATGGGATATGTAACTCTGGTGGTGGGAAGTGTATGGAAGTGCATTGTACCCCAACATCTTACAATCTTGTTAATCATTTTTAAATTCCAATAAAAAATAAAATACAAAAACACACATGTCCCTGTTGATGGTCACCTCTATCGGGAACAACATAATGGACCCCTCTGTGAGCCTTTATAGGACCTTGCCCTCAATGTGTAGGGACAGTCCCATTCTCCGAAGGGAGGTTAGACAACATACTCTATCGGTTGAAAACAATGGGCACTATAATGAGTGTAGCCTAGAATGTTCCTAGTTTTGATCACAGAATGCAAGCTCAGGCCGACAGGTATGCAGAGGTTACATAGGTTCCTGTGACGAATATGGGCCCAGATAAAATTGATGGAGTTTACATTCAACAATATTTATATACTTTTTCCATATTTGGGAGCTACTCTCTTCTCTGATCCAGCTTTCTATTCCTTTTTCCAACTGTGATACCATCTCCCCAGACAATACCTTGGGTCCACCTGCTGTGGGGCTCAGGCAATAACAAGTAAAGTCATGAGCCCCTTGGAATTTACCTAAAATAGACCTACTCGCCTTTTCCAAAATGGAGACCCCCCCAAATCCTTATCTGCAATATTCTTGCCTTTAGGTTCATGATTAGTCAACAATTTGTTCTGTTTTACATCTTAATTATTTTTCAGCTACCATGTTCTAGATGCTACTGTGATGTCAGCCTGACTTCCCTGGGCAGAGGACCTCACCGATGTGTACTGGAACCCTGCCTCCTCAGAGCCCTGCCTCACCTGGGAAAGAGACAGACAGGCTGGGAGTATGGATTGACCTGCCAATGCTCATGTTCAGCGGGGAAGCAATTACAGAAGCCAGGCCTTCCACCCCATAATGATCCTGGGTCCATACTCCCAGAAAAGAATAGGAAAACTTTCAAGAGAGGGGAGGGGACATGAAGTTCTAGTGGTGGGAATTGTGTGGAAGTGTACCCCTCTTATTCTATGGTTTTTTCAATATTTCCATTTTAAAAATAAATTAGGAAAAGAAACTTGTTAATAAGTGAGCTAGGACATGTGACTATAATCATGATATCAATGTACTTTCCTTCCTTTTGATAATTTTTTTCTTTTTAAATTTTGATTTAATATTTATTTACAAAAAATTAATATTATTATTTACAAAATTACATTCCACACTATTGTCACTATCAGAGTTCTGAAAATCTGGTTCCTCCATTGCAAACCACTGCAGTTCCCCCAAGGTTGCAGACATGAGTTAACTACCATCTCTATAACTATATCTAGATTTGTACATAATTGCCCCCTTTTTCTTCCAGGTCCAGTCTCTCTTCCCCCTCCAAACCACACATAACCCTACTACTACATCCAAATGTTCCTCCCTTTTTCTCCTTTCCCTGCAGGTCCTTATCGAGTTCAAATCCCTCTTCCCCTCTTCCTCTGTCACTTCCCTTCACTGGGAGTATGGATCAAAATTGCTTTTTGGGGATGCATAAGGTAGAAGTTTTGGCTTTCGTAATTGCTTCTCCACTGGACTTGGATGCTGGTAAGTCAATCCATATACCTAGCCTGGAACTGCCCCGACCAGCAGGGTGGTGAACAGGGGCTAGGAACCTAAAAGACCTGGAATGACAGGGACAAGAGACACGGAAGAATGACAGCAAGACAAGTTTCTGATCAAGCTGCAAAATTTTATTGTGTTCACAGGCATTATAAGGCTTTGGGGAAGGGGGAGCATGGGGGAAGGGGGAGGCAGAGATCACGGCGGAGGGCCCCTTGCAACTATTTCTGTTAAACTATAACTATATGGTATGTCACTATAACTATATGGTATGTCACTTAGTTTCTGGCAAACATCCTTCCTATGGGAATTAGAAACTTATCTCAAGGGCTTCTGTTGTTTCAAGGATTAGCTTCTATCAAGCAGAGAAATGGCTCCTGGCATGGAACTATCTTTCCCTACTGGGATAGAGCTCAGGAATGGCAAGGTTCCAGGACATACTGGTGAGGTCATCTGCCTAAAGAAGTCAGCATAGAATCATATAGCATCTGCAACTTGGTGTCTGGAAGGTGACAGGACATACAGTGAGACAAAATGGTTAACGAACAGGAACCAAAAAGTAGGAAAAGAGCAGATGAAATTAGGAATCTTAGGGTGGACAAAGTTTGGAAATCCACTTTAGGCATGTTTCAAGGGGCCCATAACTATGGTAGCTTTTGCTTAAGTTTGATAGCTAGCATGAAGTTGAATAAAAATATTGTCTGAGAAAATGATGTCAGAGTAGAGAAAAGGGCTAGAAAGTTGGATTAACTCTGAGAGTAACTCCCATTATTAAAAAATTTTGTGAATAGAATGAACTATTTGCCTGCATCCACCCTACTAAGGCATATATATATATATATTTATTTATTTATTTATTTGACAATAGAGCCTGTGTAGCCTCTGAGTCCATTTTGGTCTTAGCTCGCAGCTCATGGTCACAGCTGGGAACATTGCAGGCTGCACTCATTTCATGACCAGTCTTCTTCGAGTGGCAGGGCAGGATATCCTGCCCTCCCTTCAGAGATTGGGGCAGTCCCTACCATCAATGCTTTATGGTGAAGGCAAGGTACTGGGAAGACCTACAAGTGGGCTTATGATGATGCTACTGGTGGAAGTGGCCAGTGGTGGTGCAGAGAGGGGTCTATTAAGAGGTTCATGCTCATCATATCTGTGTGGGAATCCAAAAAATTCCCTGATTAGGGCCCCACATGGTGAGGTTGTGTGATGGGATACTGACCAAAGGACCATTATTAAGTAGGCCAGTCTCTTGACCTTAGCAAATTTTTGTAGTTATTTCTTTATCTGATGACCTTAGATTTTCTCCCAGTTGTTTAAACATTGAGTATTATTTGTTGAACACAACCAGAATTAGTTCGTTTGGGTTCTGTCTTCTTTTGGCCTTCCTGCTAGATTGCTAAGCTAATTTGGTCTAAGTCTAATCAATTATAGAATTCATGATGCCTTCTGTAGGCACTTCAACTAAGGAGTCCAGAGTTATTAGGTCTTAGTCTAATTACCAAGGACTATTTAGTACTATTACTTTGAATTATATAATTGCCCCTTCCTTATGGATACATGTACACCTCTACTCAGCACCCTAAACCCTAACATATATCTAGTATCTATAACTTTTGTTAGATGATGTGCCATCTAACATGGATGTAGGTAGTCCCATGTGTTAGAAAAGAACTTACCATGTTTAAAGCATTTTGAGGTTGACATTTCAGGCTCAGTATCTCTGGTTACAGTCCACCATGAGAATTTTGTAGTAACATAATATGCCATGGCTGCACTAGTTGCAATTTGTTTGAGGTAACCATAGGTGGTATGGTGGTAAGCAATGAGAGAGAATAAATATCAAGAAGTATGGGCATAGTCCTAGAGGTTCCAGGACTAGGAGAAATATGGATCTTAAAGAGAAGGCAAGGGTTTTCTTGAAGTCTTAGAAAGAGCTTAGAATAACAATATTTAATTATTATTATAACAAGGTTAATTGGGGTTTTTTGTTCCTATACTAATCCAATGATTAGCATTTACAGTAATATCCTGGACCTCACTGTGCTTTGTGCCATTTAGTAGTATCTGAACATCTCCATAGTTTAGATACTGGCAGGGACAAATGGTCTTGATCTGTCTGGCCTATAGTTATAGTTGAATTAGATGTTTAAAGAGCTGTATATGCACATATATTTTCAGAGCTCCTTGAACAACTTAAGCCTAGTGTCAAAGTTTTATCATCTTACAAGTCTGAGATATTAAATACTTAGGCTAAAACAAATATTTGTACTTAGAACTATGGTCTAGGCAGTTAGAAAACTTGAAGTATTAAACCTATTTACCCCTTGACATGTCACATTAATAGTGATTTATTAGAATATAAATGAATAGAATTATAATTTCATACCATTTCCACCACTGAAAGTCTGTGCCCATCGCCTACGCCCTAGGTAACCACTAGAATTTTTACAATCTATATGTGGGTTATATTTTGTTGTTTATTTAAAATTTGTGTGTTCAGTTCTCTAAATTCCATATATGAAACAAACCTGTGAATTTATGTTACCTCCTTGCTTAATTCACTAAGCATAATCTTCTCAAGTTCCATCCATTTTATCCCAAAGAATGTAAAACCATCTTTTCATTGCTGAGTAGTACTACATTGAGTATATGTACCATACATTTTTTTATCCAATCATCTTTTGAAGGGCATTTTGGTTGCTTCCAAACTTTGGCTATTGAGAATAGTGCAACTATGAACACAAGGGTACATATATCTCCTTCAATTAGTTTTTATTTTATATATTTGGGTGGACTTGAGTTTGAGACATATATATTTATGATGGTTATGCTTTTTGGCTGGATTAATCCTTTGAACATTGTTTAGTGTCCCTCTCTGTCTCTGCTTACTTTCTTTACCTGAAAGTCTGTTTTATCAGAGAATAAAATAGTTGCCACTTCCCTTTTTTGTGACTTATTAGCTTAGATATCTTGCACCAGCCTATTACATTAAGTTTCCATTTATATTTTCTCTGAATGTGTGTTTCTGAAGACATATAATGGGTGAACCCTGTTCTTTAATCTATTTAATTACTCTGATCTTTTGACAGGTGGATTTAGGTCATTCAAATTTAGGGAGATTATTGATATATGTGGTTTACTTACATCCATTCTGATTTTTTATTTGAGTTTGTTTTAAATTACTGATTCTTTGCCCATTTGTTTGTGTTCTTTTGCTTCCTCCTTTCTTGTGGGACATTGTTCGGTAATTCTTGTAAGGTGGGTTTGATTATGGAAAATTCCTTTAGCTTTTGTATATTTGATAAGACCTCTATTTCTCTCATATTTGAAGGATAATTTTGAAGTATACAAAATTGATGACTAGAATTCCCTTTATTTTAGTACATTTAATATGTCATTCTATTCTCTCCTTGCTTCTAGGGTTTGTGAAGAGAAGTCTGATAAAAGCCTGATAACTCTACCATTGTATGTAACTTCTTTCCTTCCCCTAGATATCTTGTCATTGAGTTGTGATACCTTTACAATAATAAGCCTTGGTACTGGTAATTTTGCATTTATGTACCTGGGTATGCATTCTGCCTCTGGGATAAGTATGTTCTATTGCCTATGTGAGGAAAATTCTCAGGTAAAATTCCTCTGAAAGTGTTCTATGTCCTCATACTCAAATATTCCTGTCACTCATGTTTTGAAGTGGACGGGATGGGGTTGTGGCTGGACTTCCTTTTTTTCTTTAATTTTATTTTATCTATAAAAAGGAAACACTGACAAAACCATAGGATAAGAGGGGTACAACTCCACACAATTCCCACCACCATAACTCCACATCATGTCCCCTCCTTTGATAGCTTTCCTATTATTTAACCCTCTGGGAGTATGGATCCAAGTTCATTATGGGATGAAGAAACTGGAAGGTCTGGCTTCTGCAATTGCTTCCCCACTGAACATGGGTGTTGACAGGTTGATCCATACTCCCAGCCTGTCTCTCTCTTTCCTAGTGGGGAAGGGTTCTGGGGATTTGGAGCTCCAGGACACAATGGTGGGGTCATCTGTCCAGGGAAGTCTGGGTGCTATCATGCTAGCATCTGGAACCTGGTGGCTAAAAAGAGAGTTAACATATTAAGCCAAGCAAATTGTTGACTAATCATGAACCTAAAGGCTGGAATAGTACAGATTAAAAATTGTGTGGGGGGGTATCTTCATTTTGTAGATGGCTAGTAAGCATATTTTAGTTATTATGAAAAGGGCCTGTGGCTATACTGTTTTTTTGTTTGTTGTCTCTGAGCCTGAAATCTGATATGCAGGTGAATCTAAGTTATTGTCTGGGGTGATGATTTCATAGCTGGAAAAAGGACCAGAAAGTTGGATCAGGGAAAAGAGTAGCTCCTAAATATGGGAAAAGTGAATAAATATTGTTGACTGTAAACCCCATTGATATGATCTGATCTGGGGCCCATATTCAGCTTAGGAGCCTATGTGACCTCTGCATCCCTGTAGATCTGAGCTCACATTCTGTGGTCTTGAGTAGGAACATTCCAAGCTGTCCCAATATCAGGACCCATTTTCCTCAGGTGTAGCATACAGTATGTTGTCCACCCTCCCTTCTGAGGATGGAACATTCTCTACCGTTGTTGATCCAAGTTGAGGGCAAGGTCCCATGGGGACCCACAAAGGGGTCTGTTTTGTTTTTCCTGATAAAAATGGAGAGAGGGATTTATTCGAGGTCTAGGCTTATTATGTCTGTTTGGGAATCTCAGGACTCTCTAAATAGGGCCCCAGCTAATGACGTGGCTGGATAGACTAAAGCATCATCATTAAAATATTCCAGTCACTTGCCCTTATTCAACTTTGGCAGTCTTTGCTTAGATAAGGATAGCTTGGGAGTGAGTGAGGGAATATAATAGGAAGTAGGTGAGGAGGGTATCTAAGTATAAGTAGAAATTATTCATTATGAACTTCATACTGACTCACTGTAGACTATTGAGCACTTTTGCTTTCAGGTATATATTTTGCCCTAATTTATGGATACTTGTGAACATATGCCCTATTTCATGGGACCTAGTCTATACCTAGGTTTTGGGACTTTGTTAGGAACAACCTGGAATGGAATTAGAGAATCCTATGAAAGGAAAGGTCTCACCTGAGTAATGAGGCTGAAGGGTTGACATTCCATGCCTGATGTCTCTGGATACAGTCTGAAGTGAAGCATACAAAGGCAGTATTTGTTGCGTTGATTAGGGTGGGATTAGCAGATGCGATATCATTTGGTATGAATTAAGAGAAGCATGCAGAAAAGTGAGCTCCACTGTAGAGGTTCCAGGACTAGGGAAATATAAGCTCTATAGAGGAAGTGGGAAGTTCCTGCTGTCTTAGGGTTTAAGAAGGCAATAGATAGTTATTGCTTTAATCAAATTATATGACTATGTGCCTAACTTTGAAAAATCCCATTATTAGGATTTGCTGTATCATACATAACATCACTATAATTTTTGTCCTTTGACATTAATTGTATATAGCTTTACAACCAGTTGCTTCTGTTCTCCCTGGTTTAAGCTTTTAAGAGAGTCAACATTTCAAAGACTCAGCCTATGGTCTGTGCATTAAAAAGTTTGAAACATTCAATCAATTTTCCTCTTCATATTAATTAAATAGTAATTTATGACTACAACTTAATAAGAGTGTACATAAACACCATTCCCACCACCAACAGACTGTGTCCCATCCCATCCTTCCCCTTCTACCCCACCAGTGAAGCCAAATATCCACCCTCACACTCAACACAGAGATTTTTACTTTGGTGCCCTATCCCAAACTCAGTCATATCCTGCTTTGAGTTTACCTTTCTGTTCTTCTTTCTCAACTTCTTTTTATGAGTGCAATCATACCATATTCATCATTGTTTTTCTGACTTAGCTCACTTAACGTAATTCCTTCTAGTTCCATTCAAGATAGGTCAGGGAAGGTGGGTTCATTGTTCTTAATAGCTGTGTAGTATTCCATTTTGTATATATACACCACAGATTTCAGCTATTCATCTGTTGTTGGGCACCTGGGTTGCTTCCAGGTTTTAATTATTACAAATTGCACTGCTATAAACATAGGCATACACATATCTTTTTGATTTGGTGTTATGGAGTCCTTGGAGTATATCCTTAGGAGAGGAATTACTGGGTCATATGAAAGGCCCATGTCTAGCCTTGTGAGAGTTCTCCAGACTGTTCTCCACAAACCTGGACCAATGTACATTCCCACCAGCAGTGCAGAAGGGTTCCTTTCTCCTCACAGGCTCTCCAGCATTTGTTGCTGCTGTCCTTTTTGATGTATGCCATTCTCACAGGGGTGAAGTTGTTTCTCAATTTTGTCTTTATTTGCATTTCTGTGACAATCAGTGACCTGGAGCAATTTTTCATGTGTTTGTTAGCCTTTTGGATCTCTTCTGTACTGAATGTTCTGTTCATATCCTCTGTCCATTTTTGGATGGGGTCATTTGCTTTATTGTTGCTAAGTTTGAGGAGCACTTAGTATATTTTGGTTATTAGTCTCTTGTCTGATGTATAGCATGTGAATAATTGTTTGAGGGGTCTCTTTGGTTGTGTTATAGTTTCTTTGGCTGTGCAGAAGCTTTTAAATTTGATATAGACCCATTGATTTGTTTCTGTTTTAGTCTTCTTGCAATTGGGTTTGTTTCATCAAAGATTTTCTTGAGGTTTAGGTGAGAAAGTGTTCCACCAATGTTTACCTCTAAGTATTTGATAGTTTCCAGTCTAACATCCAGGTCCTTGATCCATTTGGAGTTGACTGTTGTTTCTAGTATGATAAAGTGGTTGAGTTTCATTCTTCTGCATGTTTCAACCCAGTTTTCCCAGCACCATTTATTGAAGAGAGTCTCCTTCCTCCATTTAATACTTTGGGCCCCCTTATCAAAGATTAGATGTCCATAGGTGTGGGGTTTAGTTCTGGGCTTTCAATTCTGTTCCACTTGTCTGTGTGCCTATTTTTGTTCTAGTACCAGGCTGTTTTTATGATGATGGCCTTATAATATAGTTTGAGATCTGGGAGTGACTTAGTGTTTGCATAAAGAATGCCAATGATTTTAGTACATTGATTTTGTAGCCTGAAACCTTCCTATATTTCTTAATAACTTCCAGTAATTTTCTGCTGGATTTTTTTTTTAGGATTTTCTATGTATACCATCATTTAATCTGCAAATAGTGAGAGTTTGACTTCTTCCCTTTCAATCTATATTCCTTTGATTTCCTTCTCTTAGCTGATTGCTGTGGAAAGAACTTCCAATATTATATTAAAGAATAATGGTGATAATGGACAGCCCTGTCTAATCCCCGATCTGAGGGGGAATACTTTCAGCTTCTGTCCATTTAGTATGATGTTGGCTGTAGGTTTGCTGTATATGGACTCCACTATTTTGAGTAACATCCCATCCATTCATATTTTTTGTAGTGTTTTTGAATGAATGTATGTTGGATTTTGTCAAAAGGTTTCTCTGCATCTAATGAGATAATATGTAGTTTTTGCTTTTGCTTTTATTTATGTGTTGAATGACATTTATTTACTTATGTATGTTGAACCAGCTTTGCATTTTTGGGATAAATCCCAATTGGTCATGATGAACAATCTTTTTAACATACTGCTGTATCTGATTGGCCAGGATCTTGTTTAATATTTTGGCGTCTATATTAATCAGAGATATTGTTCTGTAGTTTTCACTTTTTCCTATGTCCCTATATGCTTTTGGTATCAGGGTGATGTTGTCTTCAAAGGAGGCAGAAGGGACCGTTCCTCTTTGTTTGATCTAGTGGAAGAGTTTTAGAAGTACTGTTTCCTGAAGGTTTTGTAGAATTCATTTGTAAAACCATTTGTTCCAGGACTTTTTTTGGGGGGAAGAATATTAATAATTGTTTCAATTTCTTTGTCTGTGATTGGTACATTTAGGTTTAGTAATTCGTCTTGGTTCAGTTTGGAAGGGTGTATGTTTCTAGGAATTCTTCCATTTTTTCCAGATTTTCTAGCTTGGTGGCATATAGTTCTTCATAGAAGTTTTGCATAATTTTCTGGATTTCTGTGATGTCTGTTGTGATCACTCCTATATCGTTTATAATTCTATTTACTTGAGTCTTCTCCCTTTTTTTTTTTTTACTGAGTTTGGCTAGGGGTTTTTCAATCTTGTTTAATTTTTCAAAGAACCAACATTTAGCTTCATTGATCTTTTGTATGTTTTTCTTATTTTCGATGTTGTTTATTTTTGCTCTTATTTTAGTGATTTCCATCTTTCTGGTTGCTTCAGGGTTCCTTTGTTCTTCTTCCTCTAAGTCCTACAGTCATGTAGTAAGGTCTTTTATTAGAGCTTTTTCCTGATCTCTAATGTGTAATTGCATGGCTATGAGTTTCCCTCTCAGTACTACTTTAGCTGTGTCCCAAATATTTTGATAGCTTGTGTCTTCATTTTTATTTGTTTCCAGGAATATTTGAATTTCCTGATTAAGTGCCTCTCCGACACAGCAGTTCTTAAGCAGCACGCTGCTGAGTTTCCAAATTCTATGAATTTAATTAATTTTCTCTTTGTTGTTGAATGTTAGCTTTACTCCACTGTGGTCTTAGAAGATAGTTGGGATGCTTCCAGTGCTCTTGAATTTTTGATGCAATCTTTGTGGCCTAACATGTGGTCTTGAGTATGGTTGTGTGGATTTGAAAAGAATGTGTATTCCAGTTTTTTGGGGTGAAGAACTCTGAAACTGTCCAGGAGGTCTAGTCTGTCCATCTCTTCATTTAATTCTCTTGTTCCTTTGCTGATTCTCTGCTTAACCTGATGCACTACTGCCCAACTCCCAGCTTTTCTATTCTTTAACTCTCTGGGAGTTTGGACCCAGGGTCATTATATGGTGCAGAAGGTAGAAGGTCTGGCTTCTGTAATTGCTTCCCTGCTGAACATGAACATTGACAGGTTGATCCATACTCCCAGCCTATCTCTCTCTCTTCCTAGTGGGTCAGGGCTCTGAGGAATCAGATCTCCAGTACACATTGGTGGGGTCATCTGTCAAGGGAAGTCTGGTTGGCATCATGGTTGCATCTGGAACCCGGTGGCTAAAGAAGACTTAACATATAAAGGCATACAAATTGTTGATTAATCATGAACCTTAAGGCTGGAATATTGCAGATGAAGATTTGGGGTCTCCATTTTGGAAATAGTTAATAGGTCTACTTTAGGTATGTTCCAAAGAGCCTATGACTTTATTAGCTTTTGCCTGAGCCTGTCATCTGATATGCAGGTGGACCCAAGTTATTGTCTGGGGAGATGATGTCATGGCTGGAAAAAAAGGCTATAAGTCTGGATCAGGGAAGAGAGTAGCTTCCTAATATTGGAAAATTGTATTAATATTTTTTTCATAAATGCCATTGATTTGATCTGGGGCCCATATTCATCACTGTAAGTCTGAACTTGTATTCTATGGTCATCAGTAGGAACATTCTGACTTGCACCAATTTCAGGACCCATCTTCTTCAGGTGGTAGATAGGTTTGCCCTGTCTTATCAGACTCCCTGCCTCACAAAGCACCCTGCATTCCTGATACTATGACCATTAGATAAAAGGAAAGGGGGATATGTCAGGAAATTGTGAGTATGTGGTTGAGCTTGGCAGGGCTTGACTTGAGGGGACATTCATCCTCTCGTCTTATCAGATTCCCTGCCTCACAAAGCACCCTGAATTCCTGATACTATGGCCTGCTCCCTTATTACTTATTATCTACATAATCATTGTTTTGCCTGAAAGATCCAAACCCATTCCATTCCTTTGATCTTCTTTCTACCCTCAAGACCGTCCCTACCTGCAGGGCATTATTAATCCTACCAGTAAAAACCTTCGCAACAGTTACTATGGAAGTTCCTACCTTTCCAGCCCCTTTTGACTTTCTCCGCCCCTTTCCTAGCCATATCCATTTGCCACTTGCCACTTCTGGGTCTGCCCTTTAAAAACCTTGGCTCTCTGATCAGTGAAGAATTGAATTGCCTTGCCACCATGAGCTTGGTTCCTGGGTCATCTCTCTCTCACATCACTGAGTGAGTAGCTGCTCAGACTGGCTCCAGTCGTGTTCTCTCCAATCCAGAGAGTACGTGCCTGGAAAGAGGCACCTCCAAGCTATCCCAGCAAGAAACATCATTGTTCTTTTTATTTCTAAAAAATATCCTAATGTTGAAGTTGTTTGGCATATATTTTTCCAATGTTAAGAGTTCAAAGACCCTAGAAAATGACAAAAATATTTTTTTGATACTATTCCCTGAGATTAAAGTGTCTCTTCACCAAGTCAGTCCTCTTTCTATCTTCTTACCCAAAGTGATCAGTTCTGCTTTTAGGAATTTTTGTTTTGTTTTTGCTTTGTCTTTTTTTTTTCTTTCTGTGGAATCATATCAGAAATCCATCCTTTCAAAATCCATCAACAGGTGCCTATATCATGAGTAGGTAAATATTTGATGAGGAACAGGATATTTGCCTGTCCATAAATTACCATTACCCAAAATGTTTACTCATTACTATAAATATTTGAATATTTGCATCTCACCCCACAAATTCAGATGTTGACAATTCAACGCTCAATATGATAGTATTAAAAGATGGAAACTTTGATAACTATCTAGGTCAGGATGGTTGAATCTTTCTGACTGAAATTTGGTCATTAGAAAGGAGAGAGAGAAGTTTAAAAAGAAGAGATAGGTGTGTTTGCACTCTTTCTCTCTGTACTTTATTCATTTGTGGGTAGAATGAGAAGATAACTACTTGCAAGTAATGAGCCTTCATTAGAAACCTGATCTGTTGCCAGCACTATGATTTTTTGACTTTCCAGCCTCCAGGAATGTGAGAAATGAGTGTTTCTTGATTAAGCCACTCAGTCCACTACAGTTAAATCATCCTAAGACAAAACACTAAGAAAATACTAAAAAAGATTCTATGGGGTCCCACAAAGGGGTCTATTTTGTTGTTCCTGATAGAGATGACTGGTACAATGGAGAGAGGGATTTATTCGAGGTCTAGGCCCATTATGTCTGTTTGAGAATCTCAAGACTCCCCACATAGGGCCCCAGCTGATGGAGTGGCCTGATAGTGAGTAAAGAGTCATTGTTATGCCCTCAACTTGTATCAATAACGGTAGAGAATGTTCCATCCTGTTGGTATGCTTCTAAAAACCCCTTCTGTTTCATTGGTTTAATACCCCCTGCTTAACACTGTATTCTATTTACATAACCACTGTATTCTATTTACATAACCACTGTATTCTATTTACATAACCACTGCAGGGCATTGGTTGAATCCCCATTGGTTCATGATATCTTTTTGCTCTGCCCCCTCTCCTTGTCACACCCTGATTTTCACCAGTCACTTTTCTCTCCACCCTCTCTGCATCACATCCTGTTCCCACCCTACTGGGCTAGTATATTTATAAGGACAAGATTGTTAGTAGTGAGTTTAACTTAGCTTGGTATAGATTGTGCTGTGTCCTGCATGAATAAAGAGATACTGAGTATAGCTCAACTATGAGTCCCTGGTCTTCTGTTACCCGCCCGTGAAGCCAACCCGGCGAAAACAACACCATCCTCCAAAGGGAGGCTGGACAGCATACTCTATGCTATACCTGAGGAAGATGGGTCGTGATATTTGGGCAGCTTTGAATGTTCCTACTCATGACCACAGAATGTGAGCTCAGATTTACAGGGATGCAGAGGTCACATAGGCTTTTAAGCTGAATAAGGGCCCCAGACCACATCAAATCGATGGGGTTTATATTCAACAGTATTTATACACCTTTCCCATATTTGGGAGCTACTCTCTTCCCTGATCCATCTTTCTGGTCCTTTATCCAGCCATGATATTGTCTCCCCAGACAATAACTAGGATCCACCTGCATATAAGATTTCAGGCTAAGGGAAAACAAAAACAAAAACTAGTATAGCCACAGGCTCTTTGGAATATAGCTAAAATATGCCTACTAGCTCTCTACAGAATGGAAACCCCCCACCCCAACTCTTCATCTGCACTATTCCAGCCTTTAGGTTCATGATTAGTCAACAGCTTGTTTGGCTTTATATGTTAACTTTCTTTTCCTCCACCAGGTTCCAGATGCTACCATGATGCCAACCAGACTTCCCTGGACAGACAACCCCACCAATGTGTCCTGGAGCTCCAATTGCCCAGAACCCTGTCCCACCAGGGAAAGAGAGAGGCAGGCTGGGCGTATGGATCAACCTGTCAATGCCCATGTACATCAGGGAAGCAATTACAGACCAGACTTAATTCCTACCTTCTGCATCCCACAGTGACCTTGGGTCCATACTTCCACAGTGTTAGAGGATAGGAAAGCTATCAAGGGAGGGGATGGGATACGGATTTCTAGTGGTGGGAATTGTGGGTAGTTGTACCCCTCTTATCCTATGGTTTTGTCAATGTTTCCTTTTTATAAATAAATTTTATAAAGTCCAGGAGGTTATAATAAATAAAATTTTAACAATATGAAGAAAGAAAAACTTACAGTGAGTAAGAAACCTGGCAGATAAACTTTGTGTTAGCACTAAACTGCTGTGTAAACAGCTTGCAGGAACCAGGACCCCATTTCCATGGTGACTGTAGACTAGGGACCTCTCTTAGATCCTGGAGGTCAATCAGACCTTTGCCTTTGGTCATCTCATTTTAATAAACTAAAAACCCCATCAGTGAATTGTTGCAAATTATTAAATGTTATTCAGCTAGAGAGAAACAGACAACTACATGTAGAAAAGTAAAACTAGACCATCACCTAACACCAAATGTCAAAGTCAAATCACAATGCATCAAAGATCTGGGTATCAGGCCAAAAAATCTAAAATTTATAGAAGAAAGTATCAGTGAAATTTTGCAGAATATTCATATCTAAGATGTATTTGGGACTCAACTTCATGGGAATGGGAAATAAAAATAAAAGAGTAAATAAGTGGGATTGCATGAAACTAGAAAAGCTTCTACACATTGAAATAACCAGGAACCTCCCGCCAAAAAAAAAGTGAGATAAATAGCACACAACACATTTGACAAGCTACTGATATCAAATATTAATACAGAACTGGTACATATCCACAAAAGAAATAAAAATAACCCAATAAAAACTTGAACCAAAGAACTAGAGACAGCTCTCTAAAGAAAAGGTATATGACCCACAGACACATTAAGAAATGTTCCACTTCACTTATCATTAGAGAAGTAAAAATTAAAATTACCCTGAAAAAAATTAATCTGAGCTATCATCTCACACCTGAGCAAATGGTTTATATCAACTAATCAGGAAATGGCAGCTGATGGAGAAGTTGTGAGGAAACAAAGGAGCTCTGTTACACTGCTGGTGGGAAAGCAAATTGATGCAGCCCCTTTGCAAGACTATACAGAGAGTCTTTAATCAAATAAAAATGGAATCTGATGATCCAGTGATTCCACTCTTAGGTATGTATCCAATGGAGACTTAAGCATTAATTCAAAGGGACATATGCGCTCTATGCTCATGGCTGCATTATTCACAATAGCTAAAGAGCAGAAGCAGCCTAAATGTCCATCAACAGATGACTGACTAAAGAAGATATGGGATACATATTTCATGAAATACTATCTTACAATAAAAAAAGATGGTCTTTGGGACGAAATGGATGGAACTGGAGATGATTATGCTTAGTGAAATAAAGAGATGAAAGACAACTACTGGATGGTTTCACTCATATATAGAATCTAGAGATCTACATGAACTTGAAAAAAAATGGAAGCAAGCAAAGTGTTTCTAAGACTTATGAGAACTATGGTGATTATCTTTGGGAGGTGACAGGATGGGGATACATAGTATTGGTGGTGGGTGTGGTGTGGAGCTATACACTGTGATCTTAAAATCTTGTAACCTATTAATCATAAATTTAAAAAATGAAAAAAATGCCAAAAGTGAAAAACACAATAAATAAATAAGTAAAGACATAGATTTTTAAAAAGTAACCCCACTATATTAGAGATTATGAATGTATGCCTGGTATTATTTACTAAAAAAAGACTACTACAAAGATTTATTGTTTGCCTTAACACATTTTCTCTACTCATTTGGGTGGGTGTTTGATCAGTGTACAGGTTGATATGATACTCCAGTGCCCCTCTATCCCATCCCATTCTTTCTTTCTCCAGGGTCATTTTCTTTGATGAAATACTATCATACCCACTTCAAGTTTCACCATATATTTTCCCTTATGGACTTTACTTATTAATTTCCACCTATGAGTGAGACCGTTCTGTATTTGTTCATCAGTCACTGTATTATCTCATTCAGCACAATACCTTCAAGTTCCATGCAATATGTAGCAAAGAAGATGACTTCATCATTTTAACAGCTGAATAATATTCCACTGTGTACACACACCACTGCTTTCTTAGCTCTTCTGTCATTGGGAGTTTCTTCTGTCATTGGATTGTTTCAAAGTTGAGTTTATTACAAACTATGTTTCTATTAACATGGGTGTTCATAGGTCTCTTCAGATAGGTGTCTTTGTCTATATGTGTCTATACTGGGAGACATTTTATTCAAGTTTCACTATGATGATAAAATTGGCACTTGTTAGTGAATTGTTCACTGCTAGTGAAACCATATACACAGAGAAAATAAGGAAGAGAAGGAAAGAAAGGGAGAAAAGAGGGATAAAAAAATGAAGAAAACAATCAATCTGAATCCTTTCCAAAGATTTACAATTTATAAATAGGGATAGCCTGAATATACCCTGAGAAAAGAAAATAATCTGGGCCAAAATTTCAGGACTGAATTTTCATGAGCCCAGATATTTCAGGATTTTTCCTATTGACACAGAAGAGAAAATGTTCAAAAGTCTAAGAGGAATCAGGTGTCCACATATTAGCATAGTTACCTTTGCAGTGCCCAGCCCCACAATGGGCATCTTGGCTTTGGTGCTGAGCTTCACACCACACCCACCACCAAAATTCTGTATCCCCACCCTACCACCTCCC
Source organism: Erinaceus europaeus (assembly GCF_950295315.1). NCBI lineage: Eukaryota > Metazoa > Chordata > Mammalia > Eulipotyphla > Erinaceidae > Erinaceus > Erinaceus europaeus. The sequence continues at coordinate 106,381,597 of NC_080169.1, forward strand.
GAAGATAACCACAATATTTCTCATAAGTCTGCAGTATCACTCTTAGGCATTTATCCAATGGACATTTAAACACTGATTAGAAGGTCCATATGTAGTTCATTATTAGCCAGAGTGGAATCTGCCTAAATGCCCACAATGTGTGATACAGCCAGCAAAATAGCTCTCTTGTATAAGAAGTGGGCCGTAGTGCAGTGGGTTAAGCGCACATGGCTCAAAGCACAAGGACGGGCTTAAGGATCCCAGTTCAAGCCCCTGGCTCCCCACCTGCAGAGGAGTCCTTTCACAGGCGGTGAAACAGGTCTACAGATGTCTATCTTTCTCTCCCCCTCCCTCTCTGTCTTCCCCTCCTCTCTCCACTTCTCTCTGTCCTATCCAACAATGATGAAATTAATGACAACAACAATAATAACCATAACAACAATAAAAAAGGCAACAAAAGGGAAAACTAGCCTCCAACAGCAGTGGGTTGTGGTGCAGGCACCAAGCCCTTACAATAACCATGGAGGCAAAAGAAGAAGAAGAAGAAGCTCTTTTGCCATATGTGCTTCCTATCTGCATTTTGGTGAAGGAAGCCTCTGTGCTTTGGTCTCTTTTCCTATCTTTCTCTTAATCTAAAAAAAATGTGTGCTGTATAAACAACTCTTAAATGAGTTTTTGTAAGTGTGTAGAAAAGCTTGTTTGTGGCAGTAGGTATATATATATATACACACACACACTATAAACACCCTTTGAAAACCTAGTACTGAATGTATTATGTATATCTTACATTTCTACAGTATAATCACTCATATATTTCAGTTTATCTATAAGGAGTAGATGGTAGTCTATAGTCACACTTTTTAAAGTCCTGGGAATTATTTTTATTTTGTTATTATTATCTTTAACATTTATTTATTTCCTTTTTGTTGCCCTTGTCATTTCCATTGTTGTTATAGGTATTATTGTTGTTGATGTCATTGTTGTTGGATAGGACAGAGAGAAATGGAGAGAAGAGGGGAAGACAGAGAGGGGGAGAGAAAGATAGACACCTGCAGACCTGCTTCACTGTCTGTGAAGCGACTTCCCTGCAGGTGGGTAGCCAGGGGGCCAAAACCGGGATCCTTCTGCCTGTCCTTGTGCTTTGCACCAATTGCACTTAACCCGCTGTGCTACTGCCCAGCTCCCAAGTCCTGGGAATTTTTAAAGGTCATTGTAAACAGAATTTATCAATTACATAAATCTTAAATAAATATGTAGAGAACATTGACATTTCAAAATCTTGTTTAAAAATTATTCAATATTTGATTATCTGGGGGTGAAATAGTGTAAAGTTGTTACCTAAGGAGATTTAAAAAAACTCATGCACAACTTTTTTTTTAATTTATAAAACTTCCCAAAATTATACAATGAAAAACTCTCACATGCCACTCTCATAAAGTGATTTATGCATCTGTTAGCGATAGTTTATATAAGATTGTGACACTTTAAAGTTTTCTCATTTGACAATATAACAATACAATAGTGGGGGTTGTATTGTTAAATGGGAATCTGGGGAATGTTATGCATGTACAAACTATTGTATTTACTGTTGAATGTAAAACATTAATTCCCCAATAAAGAAATAAATTATTTTAAAAAAATTTATTCAGCAGATGTGATTCAACAAAATTATTTAGTGTAAAATGGTCATCTAAAAGAAATGTTAACAGTAAAAATTTATTTTGAACATTTCAAAAAAAAACAAAAAAGTTTTCTCATGGTTGCTTTTGGTACTATGTCATTTGACTATATAAAAACTACCTCTGTGAGAAAAATATCATTTGATAATGCATTTATATTTTGGTTGTTTAATTAGGACAAAAAAAGTTTAACAAAGAAAATATCTGTGAAATGATTGACATAATCACTCTTATATAACCTGTAAAAGTATCCTGTTTACACTAGAACAGAAAGTTATTACTTGTAGCTCCACTTTCCAGTTCCTACTTCCAACCACTCCTAGCTCCGCCTTCTGAATCCATTGCTGTTGTTATAAATTCAGGAAGGTCTATCCACTGGCTCAGAATGCTTCTGGAAACACCATGGCCACTTATGTGGAGCTCAGCACCAAAGCCAAGATGCCCATTGTGGGGCTGGGCACTGCAAAGGTAACTATGCTAATATGTGGACACCTGATTCCTCTTAGAGTTTTTTTTTCCCTCCAGAGTTATTGCTGGGCTCGGTGCCTGCACCATGAATCCACCGCTCCTGGAGGCCATTTTTCCCCCTTTTGTTGCCCTTGTTGTTGTAGCCTCGCTGTGGTTATTATTATTGCCATTGTTGATGTTATTCATTGTTGGATAGGACAGAGAGAACTGGAGAGAGGAGGGGAAGACAGAGAGGGGGAGAGAAAGATACACACCTGCAGACCTGCTTCACCGCCTGTGAAGCGACTCCCCTGCAGGTAGGGAGCCGGGGACTGGAACCGGGATACTTCTGCCAGTCCTTTGAGCAAAATGCGCTTAACACACTGCTCCACTGCCAGACCCCCCTTCTTAGACTTTTGAACATTTTCTCCTCTGTGTCAATAGGAAGAATTGTGAAAGATCTGGGCTCATGAATTTTCAGTCCTGAAATTTTGGCCCAGATTATTTTCTTTTCTCAGGATAAATTCAGGCTATCCCTATTTATAAATTGTAAATCTTTGGAAAGGATTCAGGTAAATTTTTTTCTTCAATTTTCTCCCTTTCTTTCCTTCTCTTCCTTCCTTTCTATGTGTATATGGTTTCACTAGCAGTGAGCAAATCACTAACAAGTGCCAATTGCTTCTTTCTTTTTATTTATTTCTTTCTTTTTTCACTATTTATCTATTTATTTATTCCCTTGTGTTGTCCTTGCTGTTTTATTGTTGTAGTTATTATTGTTGTTGTTATTGATATCGTCACTGATGGATAATAGAGAGAAATGGAGAGAGGAGGGGAAGAGAGAGAGGAGGAGAGAAAGACACCTGCAGACCTGCTTCACTGATTGTAAGTGAAGGTGGGGAGCCGGGGGCTTGAACCGGATTCCTTATGCTGGCCCTTTTGCTTTGTGCCAACTGCACTTAGCCTGCTGCACTAAGACCCGTTCCTTTATTTATTTATCTATGCCCTTTTGTTGCCCTTGTTGTTTTATTGTTGTAGTTATTATTGATGTTATTGTTGTTTTGCCCAGAACTTAGACTGTGCATTTGCTGACTCCTGAGACAGTTCTACCTGTGTGAAACGTGTACCCACAGATTCAACACTTCTAGGGAAGCATGTTAAGAATTCAGAAGCTCAGGCCCTCTCCAGGTCTCTGATGCAATCTGCACTTCAGCAAAATGCCCAGACTAATCTCCAGACTGCTTAATCTGATAAATATGTTGAGCTAAATAAGTCTCCCTGTGTGTTCTCATGTCAGCTAGGAAAAGCAAGAAAGGGACTTGCAGGACTTGGTGACCACATTTCTAGTCAGTTGAAAATGTTTTTCCATCCCTGTCTTACTACTACTTCTCCCTCCCTTCCTTCCTTCCTTCCTTCCTTCCTTCCTTCCTTCCTTCCTTCCTTCCTTCCTCCCTCCCTCCCTCCCTTCCTTCCTTCCCTCCTTTCTTTCTTTCTTTCTTTCTTTCTTTCTTTCTTTCTTTATCTCTCTCTCTCTTTCTTTCTATCTCTTTTTTTCTGGATGAGTTAAACATCCTACTAGTTTTCCTAAACTGAGTTTAAATTCTTTTTCTCTCCAGTATCTCTTTTAATTTCCCTCGCCCATTTCTTCTGTCTTAATCTCAGTACTATCTCAATCTCAGGAATACACTTGGTCAGTCTAGATGAACTGATGAATTACAAGTCAGTTCAGTACCCACTTCTTTTGCTGGAACAGACCTATTTTATTCCAAATCAGTTTTGTCCTTTATATGGATGTGAAAACAATTGCTTCCAAAATGCTTGTGAATGTCCTTACCTTTAAAATTTACAAATGAGTGGCCAGGCAGGAGTGCACAACATTGAGAACACCAGTTACCATGTCCAAGGACTTAAGGCTCAAATTCCCAGTCCCCATCTATAGGAGAAAAGCTTCACAAACAGTGAAGCAGCATTACAGGTGTCTGTCTATCTCCTCCTTCTCTCTCAAATGCTCTGTCCTATCAGATGAAAGAAAGAAAATAAAAAAGAAAGGGGATAGTGGCCACAGAGAACAGCTGAGTTATTATGCAAGCACTGAGCCTCAGTAATAACCTTGGTGGCAATAAAAAATAAGAGAAAATATTATGTCACAATTTTAGAAAATAAGGATTGTGGATGTCATAATTTGAAAATTAGGATGTTAACTATCAAGGAAAAGGAGAGTGTAGAGTAGAAAAGGCACCCATGATTGCTTTCAATTGTTTTCTATTTGAAACATATTTTAAGGGGTCAGGCAGTGACAAACCTGGTTAAGCATACATATCACCATGTGGAAGGACTCAAGTTTGAGCCCCTGCTCCCCACTTACAAGGGGAATGCTTCACAAGTAGTGAAGCAGGTCTGCAGGTGTTTATCTTTCTCCATCTCTGTCTCCCTTTTCCTCTCAATTTCTCTCTGTCTTGTCAAATAAAATTTAAAAAAAAAAGGAAAAAATGGCTGTCAGGGGATGCTGGATTCTTAGTGCTGATATCAAGCATCAGTAATAACCCTGGTGGTAATAATAATAATAAGAAGAAGAAGAATTAGAATCATCACCACAATCATCAGCAACACCTGCTTTTCTCAAACCTTGGCTTGGATACTTTAGACATAAAGTGGTCTTTGCAATTTTCTTTTAGCCAAAACTTGAAAATAAAACTATTATTGTTGTTGGAGGTGGGGGGTTACTGGGAACTGAGCCAGGCACTTTAATTAATGCAGTGTAAACCCTCAGTACTGAACTCTCTCTACAGGCAATACAAGTAACTCTAATATTACAAGGTGTTTCTATTTATTCTTTTACTCTAATTTATTTTCTGTAGGCTTGAGTTCATGAACTTTTATTTATGTAGTCTCTGTAATTAAGACTTCTCTTTCATCCTTGACAGAATAATAATTACAGGAGTGGGGGGTGAAATTGCTACACCCACAGACAGCAGTGGATTTGTCATGTAGGCACTGAGCCTCAGAAATAACACTGGTGGCAATAAAAAGTAACACAAAATGTTATTTCACAATTTTAGAAAATAAGATAAGGAGTATGACTGTAAATATTTTGAAGGCTAGGATGATATAAAGTTATAACATAGTTTACTTGACTTAGACAAAGTTCAGAGAAACTAAATTGTCTGTTTAGACCACACACTCATTTTGTAGTGAGCCTGGGTTGTGCCTATAATGATTCTTTTCCTTCTGAAAAGTCCTATGTGGTCTTTTAAAATCTAGTTTCCAGTCTGGCCACTAGAAAGAGACATATTAGAAGTAATTTCTCAATTTATCTCTCTCTCTCTCTATCTTCTGGGCGCGTGCACACACACACACACACACACACACACACACACACACACACAAACACATGCATTTCAAGACCAAGATTGGATGATTAACTTGGATGAGAAGGCAATGGATCTTTATCTAGTTTAAAACATGAGGTCATAATCACAAAGTCAATCTTCTATCCTTCCTTGTCTTTTGAAAAAGTTCTCAAGTGTGTTTTCCTTCAAATTCTGGAAACTTGATTCAGAGAGAGTGGTGCCGGGCTAAGCTTCACGGGTGGGAGACAGAGACGACCAGGGACTCATGGCTGAGTGGTATGCAGTTCAGTCTTTATTCATGTGGAACCCAGCGCAATCTAAGCTATCTCTAATCACAATCTTATCCTTATATATCCTGAGGCGGAAGAGTCAGGTACGAAGAGGATGTAAGTAGGTTAGGGGGTGGAGAGAAGGAAAAAGTGAGAACCAGTGAGGATTAAACCAATGTCCTGGAGGCAGGGGGGTGCTTAGTTAACAGTGGTTATGTAAATAGAACACAGTGCCAAGCAGGGGGGACCAAACCAATGAAACAGAGGGGGTCTTAGAAGCAGAATTTAAAAGCATACCAACAGAGTGGGATGTATAGCAGGTCTCTTTATTAGTGGCCTGGGAATAAGAATGCATGATATGTTTGCATTTTTCTTTCTTTCAGTCAACTGCAGCAGAATTGAAAGAGGCTGTGAAGATAGCCATTGATGTAGGATATCGTCACTTTGACTGTGCCTATATCTATCAGAATGAGAAGGAGGTGGGGGAAGCCATCCAAGAGAAGATTAAGGAGAAGGCTGTAAAGAGGGAGGATCTCTTCATTGTTAGCAAGGTATATATTATCATGGTGGAAAGATTGCAATTTCAGGTGGAAATATTTGTATTTAGTTCACACCCAGAGTTCTGTCCAACTCTTTTCAAAGTTCCTCCTCACTGTCTTTAATAACACCGTTGCACACTAGCATAGTAATCCCACACACCCATCTACTTGGCTTTCCTCTAACGGTGATTGTTCATTTATCCACAACAGTGCCTTTTCGATCTCTCTGCTCCCAATTGGTGGGATCTACCAACTTAATGAAAGTCAGAGCATAAAATTTAATCAGAAAAAGATCCTGAGCCCTACAGTTCAGCACTGTGATTCAATGACTGTGTACCAAATTCCCAGTCTGGATGTATGGGAGAACAGTATGAGCATTATTTTCTTGTCACATATAAATTTTATTTATTTAAGTCTCATGAAAAGTAAGTCATAAATTTTATGTTAAAGAAAGCAGGGAATCCAAGAGGTTGCTCCCCTAGTGGAGCACACATGGCACCATAGATGAGGACCCAGTTCAAGCTCCTGTCCCCACCCACAGGAGGGAAGTTTTATGAGTAGTGGAGCAGTGCTGCAGACATCTCCCTTTCTCTATTAAAAAGAAAGGATAAAGAACATGAAAAAGAAAAGAAAAGGAGGTTGAGTGGGCCAGAGGTAGTTAAGAATCATTGGATTTGTATACCACTGTGTATACAATTTGTAATTGCTCAGATCTCAGAGGGTATAGGAGCTCATTGTCTGCTAGGGTGAGTCCAAATCCTTATAGATTTATCCCTTGAAAATATAAGAGTCAAAGAGAAGCCCATTGTAGCTGGTTAAGTGCACAATGACCTGGGTTCAGACCCCTGGTCCCCACCTGTGGGAGGAAAACTTCACAAGTGGTGAACTAGAGCTGTAGGTGTTTCCCTCTATCTATCTGTCTATCTATCTATCTATATATCATCTATCTCTCTCCTCCCCTCTTAATTTCTCTCTGTATCTATCCAATAATAAACAATATAAAATAAATTTTAGAACAGAGTGGGCTTTTTTATGTTATAAAATTGACTAAAGGGGCTGGGTGGTGGCACACCTGGTTGAGTGCACACATTACAGTGAATAAGGACCTGGGTTCAAGCCCCCAGTCCCCACCTGCAAGGGGACAGCTTCATGAGTGGTGAAGCAGTGTTGCAGGTGTCTCTCTGTCTCTCTCCCTCTCTATCACCTCTTTCCCTCTCAATTTATGGCTGTCTCTAGCCAGTAAATAAAGATAATAAAAAATGTTTTTTAAAAAAATTGACTAAAATTTCAAAATTAGACTAAAAGCCCATGGGAAGTCTACATCTGATTGGGAAGAGCATGTGTATATTGTGTCCAGTGAAACGCAAACGTAGGAGAATCATATGGAACACCGGGGGAATTGAAAAATAACTTCAGGGACATAAGGATTGTTGCCCACCTGGTTCTGTTACCCTCACCGATGATCAGCGATTTCCCTTGTTATCTAGGAAAAGAAAACAATCAGGGACGATGCAGGTCTTCCCTTAACCAGTATTGAAGTCTCACTGTTGTGCATTGCAGTTGTGGATCACTTTCTTTGAGAAACCCTTAGTGAGGAAAGGGTTTCAGAAGAGCCTCGAGAATTTACAACTGGACTATCTGGATCTCTATCTTATTCACTGGCCCTGTGGAATCCAGGTTTGAGTTCCTCCACTCCCCTCAGCTCTTCACAAGTAGGTATTGAAAAGCAACATCTGTGTCAATGTTGGAGGCTAGGGAGCATATAGTCCAAGGTCCTTCATTGAGTAATAACCTCTATTACACAAGATGACGTGCCAGAGCAAAAAGAACCTATCTGTTCTTAATTGAGAAGGCCATAATCCTAGTTTTGTTTTGTTTTTTTTCCCAGAACATTCTGAGTCTCCCATGATGCCTGGTATCCAAGGCAAGGTGCAAGGTCCACTTCAATCTTATCTTTATTCTGTCCTAAGGGATCTTCTCTCAGAGGTGGTCTTACATAATGATATTTCAGGAAAGATTCAACCCTCTCACTGACTAAGTCATAACCTGGTGCACCATTTTAGAAGAAAGCTCAGGAATGGTTAAAAATAGTCAGTCTTCATGGAAGAAGAGCAAAGGTGCCCAGAATGCTGTTCCTGCCAGGAGGGTTGTGGCTTCCTGTTTGATGAACTAATTCATTGATGACGTTGTGCTACCCTAGCTTCTGATGTCGCAAAAATAAAAGTTGGCTAATGCATTTCCCCAAAGAACACTTTTTTTTGAAGCTACATTTTGTTTGGTTATGTTGAAGTTGAAATAAACTAAGTGAAGTCATGTCCTTCCTGATAGCAGTGACTTTTGCAATGTGTTAAAATGCATTTTAACAGAAGCCAAACCATTTCTAATTCAACAAGTTATAGACATACAAGATTGACTTAGAGATTTTTATTTAAACTCAATTTTGTCCAATTTGAACTCCAGATTTTGGGGGTGTGTGGGGGGGATGCACACATGTATGTTTATTGTGAGTTAGGATCCTGAAGTCTCTTAGGGGAGAACCAAATGTTTTTGTACCTTGCACTTTGTTTGTTCTACACTGACAGTATATGGATAACATTCATCCTCTGAATGAAGAAAGCAATCTAAGCTCCAGTAAAGAAACATTTATGGATATCTGGGAGGTATGTTCCTCTTCTAACTGTGCTGTGAGTAAAAACCACCCCTTGGTCTTTCAAAGAATTCTATACGAGCATAAAAGAGCCCATATGCTTGATGCTACTGAGTTGAATCATAAAAGTGTCCTTATTAGTTAAGATTCTTCCTAATCTCTTCAAGTTTTGTGTCTAATATAATGTTACCTTTGTTTTGACAAAGTTTTACATTTGTTTTAAGAAACAGATGCTTTATAGAACTACTATAGAACTTTTAGAAGTACTATTTGTCATCTTTTCAAAATGTGACATGACACTATTACCGCCCCCAAGAAATATACCTATACCCCTCTAAAATCCTAGGAAGTGAAGGAACTTGAAATATTTAATCTTTTTTCTCCTGAAATATTTAACTAATAGTGGATTAAAAGATCATAGGAGTGTAGTTTTGTAAATTCTTTTTTTTTTTTTTTTAACCAGAGAACTGCTCAGCTCTGGCTTACGGTAGTCTGGGGAATTGAACTTGGGACTTGGAGCCTCAGGCACAAGAGTCTCTTTGCATAACCATTATGTTATCTTCCCCCTGCCATTTTTTAAGTGCTTTTTTAAAAGTTTTTTTACTATCTTAATTTATTTATTGGATAGAATCAGACAGAAATTCAGAGGGAAGGAGGAAATAATGAGGGTGAGTGACACAGAGACACCTGCAGCCCTGCTTCACCACTTGCAAAGCTTTCTCCCTGCAGTTGGGGACCGGGAGCTCGAATCTGGGTCCTTGTGCATTATAACATGTGCGCTCAACCAGGTGCGCCACCACCCAGCCCTCATTTCTGTAAATTCTTTATTACTCAGAAATGCTTCATTTTTAGATAGGACAGATTGAGATGGAAGAGGGAGACAGGGAGAGAGAGCAAGGTAAACACCTGCAGACCTGCTTCATTGCTTGTGAAGCTTTTCCCCTGCAGGTGGGGATCAGGGCCTCGCACCCAGGTCCTTGTGCATGGTAATGTGTACATTTAACTACGTATGCCACTACCCAGGCCCATTTTTAATATTTCTTTGATACACTAACTAAAATAAATGTAAGACAGAACTGTCAAGAAAATGTATCTCTTTCTCTTTACTACTTACCAAGTTGTAGCCATAAAATGAATGTTGAATGGCCAGAGAAATATCTCAGCTAGTAATGCACAGGACATGTAAACCTAAACTTTTGGGTTCTCTCTCTGAAAAAACATATGCTAGAACAGTTTCTTTTCTTTTCTTTGTTCTTCTCTTTTCTTTTATATTCTTTTCTTTTCTCCAGTGATTTAATAATGATTGACAAGATTATAGGGTAAGATGGTGTACAATTTCATACAAGAGTTCTGTATCCCCTCAATTGGAAGTTACTCCATTCTTTATCCCTCTGGAAATATGGACCAAAGATTTTTATGGAGAGATGAAGGTGGGATGTCTGTCTTCTGTAATTGCTTCTCTGCTAGACATGGGAGTTGACAGGTTTATCCATACACCCAGCCTCTTCCAGACTGTCTTTCCCTAGTGGAGTAAGGCGTTGGAGGGGTGTGGTGCCAGGACTCACTGGTAAGGCCGTCTGCCCACACAAGTCAGGTAGGCATCATGGTAGCAGCTGCAACTGGGTGGTTGAAAAACATTAAGGTATAAAGCAGAACAAATTGCTTAATAATGAGGAACCTAAAGGGAAGACTATAACAGATGAGATTTGGGGTCTTCATTTTGGAAGAAGTTAGGAAATCTATTTTAGAGGAATGGTTTCTGTGCATGTCTGTCTTTGTCTCTTTCTCCCTCTTTCATGGGAAACCCTCTATCCATAGTGAGTAGACAAAACTAAGGGGGGAAGTTATTCATAACTTTAATTTTATTGTCATGAAAGAACATCTACTAGAAATAAATGTTCAGAACAATTTTTTAATGAGAAATTTAGTGGTCTGTGTGCCTGAGGTCAACTGAATGAATATTCCTCACAATGGAAGAATGGCAAGGTCTACAGCATAGACTAAGCTTTTAACAGACTCGGGTTTTGCATTGAATTCAAATATAAAGACATCAGGATGCATCATATACCAAGCTATAGCTCATCTGTGGCATTTCATATTTTCCTTTCCCATTTCAATCTCTTCTCCCCTAATGAATGCTGCATTTTTTGCCCAGTTTGAGACCTATACTGTCTACACTATTGATTCTCAATATTGAATTTATACTGTGGTCATCTGCAGAGTTGTTTTGTTGTCGTTTGCTTGCTTTATCTTTTACCACTGCTGAAGCTACATCCAGAAAAATTAAACAAGAAGCCCTGAGAGTCAATCCTGAACACCAGTGTACTCTAAAACTCTCAGGTGACTGAAAGGTTGGCTAAATTTAAGAACAGCTAGGTAAAGGGTCCCTCAATACTTCACCCTTATCTCTGTCTCATAGTATTTACACTGGCCCTCCTTTCTCACTTACTTTGAACTAAATCTCTTCTCCAAGATCCAGGTTATTTTTTGAGTTCTACTTCAAACTCTACCTCATAGCCTCTTCAAAGACCTTGTTTCCTCTTCCTCTGATCGCGCTGATTAACAAGAGATCTCAATCTAAAGGCTAAATCTCTGTTGACCCAAATTTCATAGTTGATTTTCTCTAAAAAGGGCCCCTAGTACTTATGTTAGTTTCTAAGAAAATGAAAGTACATAATTTGTCTCTGGATGCAGAAAATTCCTGAATAGAAACTGAAGCTGTAGAGACTGATGAACACAAGCTATGTTTGGGGTTACTAACACATGATACCCTTTATCAAATTCTTAAAAAATCACTTATAAGCTAAAATTCAATAAAACGTGCCTTTCCTTGGACTCAACATATTTCTGCTCATGGGAGCATGGTTAGATAAGTGAATAATAACTAAATTTCATGTGCATCCAGTCTCTTGACTCAATCTGCTTCACATTCACTAATGCACTGAATACTCCTACAAAGCAAACCTTGCTTACTATGGAAAAGAGTAACGCAGACTCAGAGACATGAACTTGTCTACACATGGTGCAGTCTCTTTACAAGAAAGTTTAAAAGAGAGGAAACTGATATTTATAAGTGAGATTAGCCAAAAAGAGAATGATGAATATGGGGTGATCACACTCATGGGCAGAAGTTGAGAAATAAGAAGAGATACGGGGAAATGCAAAGCAAAACTTGGGCTGGGTTTTGGGTACTGCACCAAGGTAAAGGACTGGAGTGGGGGTGGGGGAGATGTCAGGTCTTGGAGCATGATGGTGGAGGAGGACCTGGGCAGGGGCATTAGGGTGTTATACAGAAAACTAAGAAAAGAGGGAGTCAGGCCGTAGCACAGTGGGCTAAGCACATGTGGTGCCAAGTGCAAGGACAGGCATAAGGATCCTGGTTCCAATCCCTCAGTCCCCAGCTGCAGGGGGGTCGCTTCACAGGTGGTGAAGCAGGTCTGCAGGTGTCTATCTTTCTCTCTTCCTCTCTGTCTTCCCCTCCTCTCTCCATTTCTCTCTGTCCTATGCAACAGCAATGGCATCAGTAACAACAACAATAATAACTTCAATAATAAAAAATAAGGGCAACAAAAGGGAATAAGTAAATAATAAATAAAACTAAGAAATGTTATACATGTACCAACTACTACTGTATTTACTGTCAACTGTAAGCCATTAATCCCCCCAGTAGAAAATTTTTTTTTAAAAGAAGGGAGCTTAGATCACTTAGGTTCAGGTGAAATAGCTGAAAGTGTATAAAAACATCTTCTGTGCTTATTTTGAATTAACTGGGAACGTCTATTTGTATTAGAACTCCCTTTTAGCTAGTACTACTGTCCTGGGTTATTTACTAATGTCTCCTGCCCCTGAAAAATCAGATCCAAGCTACAGTATATGCAATTTCTTTAGAACATTCCACCTTGTTCCTTTCTCTGACAGGCCATGGAGAAACTGGTGGATGAGGGGTTGGTGAAAGCTATTGGGGTCTCCAACTTCAACCACCTCCAGATTGAAAGACTGTTGAACAAACCAGGGCTGAAACACAAGCCAGTAGTTAACCAGGTAATATTCGGCTAAGCCATGAGTAATGATGCCCTACTACTTCTCAAATATTTGGAAATAAGTTTCATGTGCACTACTGAATCTCACCTCAGGAGTCATGACCAGGATATTTTGAGGAGCCAGAGCAATTGCTCACTTGGCCAGTGTGCTGCATTGCCATGTGTGTCGCCCAGGTTCAGGCCAGGCCCTCACTGCATTGAAGGAAGCTTCAGTGCTGTGGTTTCTCTAAGTCCTCTCTCTCTCCCTCCCTCCCCCCCGCCCACCTCTCTATCATCTAACTACCATCTATCTATCTATCTATCTATCTATCTATCTATCTATCATCTATCTATCATCTATCTATCTACCTATCTATATCTATCTCCCTCTTTATGTCTTTAGCTAAAAAAACTTTTTAATTCTTTTTTTAACTTTAAAAATATTTATTTATTATTGAAGAGCCAATAAGAGCAGAAAGAGAGACAGAGAAAGAGAGAGAGAGACACCTGCATTACTGCCTCAACACTCATGAAGCTTCCCTCCTGCAGGTGGGGACAAGGGGTTTGAACATGCATTCTTTCACAGTGTAATGACTGCTTAGCCAGGTGTGCCATCACCTGACTTCTATTTAAAAAATAAAATTGTGGGAGTTGTGAAATAGATATGGGTGACTGTTTCTTCAAGCCTATAGCTGTGTGATGTTCAGTCTTTGCTTGATGGTCTTTGGTGTATGAAGATCTTTTTTGGGTGGTGTTTGTAAAAAAGACAAAGGATTTCCCTAGTTACAGGTATTGTTTATCTTTGTAGATTGAGTGTCACCCATACTTGCCACAGAAGAAACTGATCCAGTACTGCCACTCCAATGGTATTGCCATCACTGCCTACTCTCCTCTCGGATCTACAGATAGAATTTGGTGAGATTTCTGAGGGATGGTTCTCTTAACAATGAAATATAAATATTATGTTGGTTAATATTCTTCTAAGTCTATAATCCATTTGGAAAGGGAAAAAATGTGTGAAAGTCAAAGTTCATAGTGCATTGTAAACAGTGAGCAGAAAATAGACTTCAAATAAAAACATGGTGTTCCCAAAAGGTAGCACAGAGCTAAAGCTTGAGACATGCAAACAGAAGATGCTTAGAACAATCCTTGTAACCATATGCACCACATTGATGCTCCTGTCTCTCTTTATTTCCTTTCCTTCCTCTATCTCTCATGAAATGCATAAAATGAATATTCTTAAAGAAAACATGATCAGAATACTTCTGCTCTATCTACAATGTGGGAACTTTACAAAATATTGAGGCTTTCGAGCTCATGTATCATAAGCAGATACAAAGCTTCTAGATGCTCTTCCTTTGTCTATCACGTGAAAAGTAATGATTCACATTGGTACCATCATCTTAGAGAAATAGTTACATGTGGTTCTTATGGCCACTAAACACATCATCTGTTTTATTGCCCCTAGGCCATCACCAGACGATCCTGTCCTACTGGAAGATCCCAACATAAAGGCAATTGCTCAAAAGCACAACAAAACTGTAGCCCAGGTATAAAGTGTGCATTTGGTTGGATGGCTGCTTCCTTCCCTCCCCCAGCATATCAGTCTTGTGTTTTGGTCCTTATGTTTATCTTCCTTAACTCTTTGAAAAGAAAGAAAAGGGACAAAGAACCTCATAATGCCCTTCCTTAAAAAATATCTGTGAACATCTAAAAACTAATAGTTATCTCTGAAACAAAGATAGCTTTTGGTGGAGAACCATAGCCCAGTGGTGTGAGTAACTTTTTCAGTAGAAGGATGCTGACTTAGTTTCAGTTCTACTGCTCATGAATTCTATGACTCCAAACATGGTCCAAATCCATCTCTTTAATTTTATTTATTTTTAAACAACTGGTTAGTAATTGTATTAGTCATAAAATTATTGCCAATAAACCAGTAAAAGTGATCTTGTGAGAACAATTAATTTCCATGGAAAATTAGAAATGTATCATGATATTTATTTATTGGCATAAAAGCATCTATTTTCATATTATGAAGGTATGAAGTGATTAAGGCATCTTCATATTATTGAGTGGGGTGTCATTTTCATTTGCTGAAGTCCCTTTAGTATTTCTTATAGGGAAAAGTTTGTTTGTGATGAATTTCATCAATTCCTGTTTGTCTGTGAAGTTGTCATTCCTTCAAATCTGCATGACAGACTATAGAGGTAGAGTTTCATTAGATGGAGATCATTCAGCACTTGGAATATATCCTGCTACTCCTGATGAACCTGTAGCATTTCATGTGGGACCTTGCTGATATTCTAATACTTTGACTTGTGTTTCTTTTGCTGTTGTCAGAAATTGAAATACAATAAATTATATTCTGGAGGCAAAATCATTCCTGCCAGGGACATCCACAGAATGTACGTCCTATAATCTATAATTTCCTATCCCCACTTCTGCATTGGATTGCAAATATAAGATTGTGGGATCAGGGTTGCTGGGATTTTGTACAAACTTCTTTAGAAATCTTCCCAGTGGTACTAGACTGCTGCTCTGTAAAGTAACTTTCCTGTCATGAGCAATGTTTCTTCCTCTTCTCTGCCTGGATACTGTATTTTTGTCCTTTGCTGTGCAAACATTGTTCATACAAGTTTCTGGATCGTTTGGAACAAATTGTTTGCCTATTTGTTTTAGATTTGCTGTTTGATGGTAAATACAGGCTTCTTCTATTTAACTATATTGCCTGAAGTCTCGACTCTCCTTATTTTTATAAATAGAAAAGATCTGATATGGAATGTAGTTCAGCAATTTGACCTAAACTCACACCTTGCAACAGAATATGCAGAACTTCTCTGGGTCATTCTCTCTCAATCTCTCTCTCTCTCTCTCTCTCTCTCTCTCTAATATTAAATAAATAAATAACAAGGTTATTATAACAATTAAGAGCATACCCAAACCAAAACCTGGCAAGTGTCATACCATTAGGTGGGCAGTTGCTTGTTGGGCAGTATGCCAGCTTTCCCCTGCTTAACTCTGCAGTCTATTTACATAACCACTGTTACCTGGGAACCGCCCTGCCTATAGGGCATTGGTTTAATCCCCACTGGTTCATACTCTCTTATTGCTTCACCCCCTCTCCTAGTCACACCCAGATTTCTACCACTCTCTTTTCACCCCACCCTCTCTACGTCCCATCCTGTTTCCACCCTACTTGTCGATTATATATATAGCTTCTCTCTGTTTTAACACACTTGGGATTGCCTTCTGGCTCCAAGAGTCTCAGAGTCTATCTCCTGCGATGCTAGCTTGGCACAAGTTCCTGATCCCTCTTCCACACAGCAGCCTAGGTTGGTTCCAGTCGAGTTCTCTTCTACCCAGAGAGCACTTGCTCAGGAAGGAGCACCCTCAGGATATCCCCTCAGTTGCTAACTTTTATAACACATAAGACTGAGTTCTTTTCGATTTTAGCTGAGGAATGGGTGGTTGCAAATGAGTAGAAACATGATGATCCTTTTGTCATCATCTTCTTCTTTTCCTCCTCCTGCTCCTTCTCCTGCTCTTCCTGCTCCTCCTCCTCATCCCCCTCCTGCTTCTCCTTCTCTTCCCCCTCCTGCTTCTCCACCTCTTTTTCCTTCTCCCCCTTCTGATCCTTCTACACAGGTCCTGATTCGATTCCATATCCAGAGGAATGTTGTCTGCATCCCCAAGTCAGTGACTCCAGCACGCATCATCGAGAATTTTAATGTAAGGTTCTGCTGGTTGACCCTTAATAGAGCTGGGATAGGAGCAGTGTTTTAGCTGGATTGCTTCCTGGGACCTTGTATAGTATGTGGGTTCCACACCTTTCCCACCTGTTATGTCTCTCCATTTGTTGTGTGGGGGATGCAATCTGTTCCTTCTGAGCAGGGACACAGAGACAGTGGGAGCTGAACCATAGGAGATACTGGACAGTAAGGCAAGCAGAGACACATACCATTATTCTGCTGGGATTCAGTTCAGCTTAGCTCCTCTGCTCAGTCCCTGTTCAGTAGCAGGTTAACTTCCTTGTCTCATTCTATTTAGCTCCTCTTGGTCAGCTCCCCCTCATATATGCATCTTTTTCACACAGCCCCCTCAGACCTGCAACTGGGAGCTTCCCAGCAGAAGGTAGTATATCAGGGTAGCTGCTCGCTGATCACCTCCCCAAACAGCAACAATAGCTCTCCAGATCCAAAGGTCTAGAATCCAAAGGTCTAGAGAGTTAGACTAAGGTTATCTATTGGCCATGGTCAGCAGCAGATACAAAATACATACTCATGTGACTGGTTTTTGTTTACTCAGTTCTCAGTGGAAGGTTATTACATATTACATTATCTTATGTCTCCCTTCACCATCCTTATCTCTCAAACCTGGAAGTTCACTGGAATAGAACTGAAGTAAGTCATTGGCTCATAGATTAAGGGTGTTGAGACACCATCCTGTTAGCTCTGACCATAATTGTGCTTCCACACTGAGAAGACCTATGGCTGAAGTTGGTTTACAGGTCAAACCATAAAGCAAACTGCACTGTCTCAAAGACCCCAGTTCCCAGAAAGGAAAAGCTATGTACTGGTAGATAGATTTTCTGACAGAACTCCTAAGACCATCATGGTGCATGGTCAGTATGACATGTGAAATTGATGACTCCTGGTGTTATCCCTTTTGAATCAATGCCCTCTCTCTCTCTCTCTCTCTCTCTCTCGCTATATATATATATAGCAATCTTTGTTTATGGTCTGAGTTCGAGTCCAGGTGTTATGATGTCAATTATGGGGGGGAAATTTCTGTGTCAATTAGTGCCTGGATGCAAAAATTCTATCAGACAGAATGGCTTGCTGTCTCACATCATCCCAGGAAAGGACTGGCCAATGATGCTTGGAATTCTTGCCTTTCCAGGTCTTCGACTTTAAACTGAGTGATGAGGAGATGGAGACTCTTTCAAGCTTCAACATAAACTGGAGGGCCTACAAGTTAAAATTGTAAGTGACACTGGGTTGTTTTGTGTAGTACTCTTGGGTAACAAGGAATACTTAAGGTTTGGGGACTTTATCTTATTTCAAAATAGTTTTCTGATAGTTTTAAATGTTAACATTGGGGAGTCGGGTGGTAGAGCAGTAGGTTAAGTGCACATGGCACAAAGCACAAGGACTGGCATAAGGATCTCAATTGCATCCCTCGGCTCCCCACCTGCAGGAGACTTAGTTCACAGGCGGTGAAGCATTTCTCCAGGTGTCTATCTTTCTCTCTCCCCCTCTCTAATTTCCCCTCCTCTCTCCATTTCTCTCTGTCCTATCCAACAATGATGACATCAATAACAACAACAACAACAAACAACAATAAAAAACAGAAGTGCAACAGAAGGGAAAATAAATAAACATAATTTTTTAAAAAATGTTAACATTGTAGGGCTAGGGAGATAGCACAGTGGTTATGCAAAATTCTTTCATGTTTGAGGTTCTGATGTCCCAGATTTAATCCCCACCACCACAATCCAGCCACTACTGAACAGAGCTTTGGCACAAAACAAGCAAACAAACAAACAAAAAAACCTATAAAAGTTAACATTGTAGTGCCTGGGAGTCATTATGAAAAAAGGCAGTATTGATTTCTCCTTATTGATTAAAACTATGATTATAGAGTATATATAGTCTTAAGGGAGGAAAATTGATTTACTCACTCAGTGAATTTTTATTGAGCATCTACTATGTACCAAGCACTTTCTATACCATTGGGAAGCATATGAGACTAGTTTCTGCCTTCACAAGTTTAAATTTTATCAAGGAAGTATGGGGAGAAACTCAAAATAAATGACAAGTAAAACTAGATCTTACAACTGACAGAAAACTTGTCAGAAGACAAGTCTTCAAACTATCCTATCCTATCCTACCATACCCTATCTCATCTCATGCCATCCTATCCCATCCCATCCCATTCCATCCCATCCCATCCCATCCCATCCCATCCCATCCCATCCCATCCCATCCCATCCCATCCCATCCCATCCAATCCTATCTTATCCTTTCCTATCTTATTCTAGTCTATCTTTTCCTTTCCTGTCCTTCACTTTTGAAGAATGATGAAATAATCTCAAATTATATGTGCCATGCTCTGTTATATACAGTACAGAAAAATTGACTAAAGAATATAGGTTAACGTGGGTGTTAGCATTAAACTTTTAGTGTGGGTCAGAAGAAGCAGTATCTAGGTGCATTTCATGCCTACTACTGCTTCAAAATGTGGAAATGTCTGAATCCCAATAGGGAGTAGATCTGCAGTTTAGGAGACAGAAGTTATATTTGTGGGCAAGCTCTGGAAGGGATACTTACCATCTGGCCAGTTGACTTTCCTAATTTTGTAGACCCAGATATCCAAACTTGATATTTGAGCACCAGCAAAACAGTGAAATGTTGTAATACTGCAAGGCAATTACTTGTCAAAGTGCTAAGTCAATAATGCACATTCCTCTATCACTAGATAGAAAGTTCAAAAATAGTCCCAAGTAGGAAGAATGTTTTCCAAAAAAAAAAAAAAACTTTGGTCACAGAGATAAAATAACCAGTGCAGTGAGAATATAAAAAGTGAATAATTGAGACATATTAACCTTTGAGATATGATGCTGTCACTCCCGCAGGGTGACTCTCAGCAAGGAAGGTAAGCTTACCAGTTCTCTCTCACTAGTTAAAGGGACTCAACGAAATAGGCAAGAGACACTGGGAAGAATTGGAATACTCTCATTTATGGCAGGTGGACATGAGTTTAAATAGAGAACCAAACAAAGAACATTTTTCAAATATGTCAGAAATTACAGGTTTCTTAAAGGTCAGCTTGCCCCTATGGTAGGGGGCTACTATGACAAGAATTGATGCAGATACATAAAGGTCAAGACAATTATTCTACATGATGCAAGCAACTAATTATCCAAAGCTATTTGAGAGAAACATAGGGGTTAAGCTAGCAGTCTGAGAGAGAAGATAAACAAGGCTTGATAGATATCAAAGGCCATAATGAAATAGAGTTTGGACTTTCACTGACTGATGTCAGGGTGTTATCTGATGGAGTATGTTCTCTTTAGTGATCAAAAGTGAGGTGGTTGTGTGAACTCTGGGGGGTCACTATGTGAACTTTGAATGAACCTGAAAGCAGGCAGCCATGTGGCCTGCAGTTAGTGGGAGAAGCAGTGAGGTTTCTGTGGTCTTGGGAGTCTGATAAGGGAAACTGAGTCTGAGAGACTGTTTTCCTCTTTGCTCATCTCTGTGAGAGAGGCTAACAAGGGGGTGTCTTTCCCAGACCTCCATCCAAGGATGGGGGGAGTTTTCCCTAAGCTCTACCAAGCTTACACATAGCCCCACAATATGAGACATCTTATTTTCTTAAAAATTTGGTATCAAGAGAAGTCTAGTAAAACATTTTATTACTTTAGCCTTTCAGATATGAGCCATGAGAAGCCAGAGGAATAACTCACTGGGTAAGGTGCCTGCCTTGCCATGTGCAACATGCCTATTTTGAGTTCTGGAACCACATGGGAGTATCAATGCACCAAGGGAAGCTCTGGAGAGATGATGTCTCTCCCTGTCTCACTATTGGAATGTAAAAAAAGAAAATACAGAATTAATGGACGGTGCATATGTGAATCCCTGGCTTCTAAATGAGAGATAGGGAGGGAGGGAGTGGAGGAGAGAAGGAGAGAGAGACTGTGGGGCTGGCCACTCTGGGTGCCACCAGCCTCCCCCAGCAGTTGTGGAGACAGAGATCATAGCGGCCACCCGGGGGTCCTGGGATAGCTCCTTGTGCCAAGGGCAAAGTGTTCAGAGAGATAGGGTAGTCTACTCAAGGAAAGCCTGTGGGACAATTCACTTATTGAAAGAAAAAGCAGGTAAATATGTCCATAACTCAGGGGGAAGGTTTTAGTACCCATTAATCCAAACATAGAGCAACACAATGCATAGTCACATTTTGACCAACAGACTGATCACAAGTAAAAGGTTACCATACAAAGTTTGGTCACAAGCATTACAATGTATATTTTTCCAGAGGTAAATTTCAGGCACTTTAGGGCAGCAAGGGGGAAAGGGAAGAAACTGAGCAATCAAAATGTTTGCTGATGGTTTTAAGGTTAACTGCACACAGTACTCCATGGCCTTTAATTAAAGAAGGGAGGGGGGCAGGTGGCAATGTGTAGAAAGGTGCCCTTGATGGGAATCAGACTTCACATGAGAACTAGGTATTTTCTGCATACTTGTACTATTCCATAACTAGTCTTTTCTCTGACTACTGATTAGGACAGTAGTAACAAGTGTGCATTTAAATGACTTGATCCACTTGCGATCAACTACATGGCATGATTGTAAGAGGAAAGTTGGACTCTCCAAATTCATTTGCAGGTCTCAGTGCTCTGAAAGAGATAATTTTCATTTATTTAGTAAACTTATTTAACAGTGGCTTGCAGTATTATAAAATTTGAGAAGCATGATTTCACATGCATGCATGTGCGTGTGTGTGCTCACCACCATCAACACTAATGTTCAATGTCATTATGTCAAAGACATGTTACGTCATTGCATCTACTCCCTTCTTCATTCTCTTCAATACCCACCATAGTCTTAGAAGGCATAAAATCAGTACAGTTCTTATCATTATTTAGTTTGAAAGTGTGTTTTGGTTATTTTTATACTACACATGAGTGAGGCCATCTGGAATTTGTCTATCACCTCCTTATTAATTTCAATTAGCATTGATTTCTTCCATTATAAATAGGCTTTCATCATCTTAAGCTTCATTTTAGTTCATGATATTACAAACTCATCCCGCTCACTGCAAGAATCATGTACCAACCTTCCTCACTGTTATAATCACATACTTTTGTTAGAAATTCAAAAGGTAGTGATTATTTAGATGTGAAATAGGGAATATAAAATACTTCAAATCTCTTTTCTTTCACTTACTATTTTTGTCATTTTTACTGCCACCAGAATTAGGCTCAGTGGTTTCCACCACCAATCCACCACTCCATAGGAACATTTATACTTCTTTTTTTTCTTTCTTCTTCTCCTCCTAGGAAACACACTTCAGAGGAGAATGCTTGTTCACCCAGAATGAAATATTCACATATTCTTCCTTCTGCTTTTTTTTTTCATTTACAGGTTTTCTCATTTGAGGGATTATCCCTTCCATGAAGAAATCTGAAACTAAATCTCTGGATATAATTACCCTGCACTTGTCTTGATTGAAGTGATACTCTTTCCAGCAGAATCCTTATTGGCCAAGCTCACCTGAAATTAGAGAGTCTATAAGCAGTGTTAGATTTACATTGGTATGCTCAGCCAGAAGCAAATTATCACAGGGAAATCGAACATAAATAAGAAAACTATTATATTTTTTACTTTGATCCGGCTTTGGAAAATATCTGCTAACAATGAAGATGGAAGAAATACAATCTGCATATACAAAGAGTTTACTTTGCACCAATACCAATCTGAAATGCTTTTGCATATGAGATAATTGAGCTCTTCATTTACTACCTCTGGGACTGGTAATCTACATTGGAAATAAATAAAAATTTTGACAGTGTCAATCTAACTTTTCCCTCACATATTGATTATATAGTGACTTATAAGATTAAGTTAAAAGGAGTGTATACTAACATCATTCCCGCCACAAAAGGTCTGTGTACCCACCCCCCTATAAGTGAAGTTAAAAATCTACTCTCTCCCACCATCGGGAGTTCTTTTTACTTTGGTGAGATATTCCAAACTCAGTCAAAATCTAATTTGTTTTTCCCTATGTATTCTTCCTTGTCATTTCTGTTTATGAGTAGGACCATGCCATACTCCTCTTTCTCATTCTTGTTTTATATAATTTTTATTTACAAAGGAAACACTGACAAAAACCATAGAATAAGAGGGGTACAACTCCACACAATTCCCACCACCAGAATTCCATATCCCATCACCTCCCTTGGTAGCTTCCTATTCTTTAACCCTCTGGGAGTATGGATCCAGGGTCATTATGGGGTGCAGAAGGTATTAGGTCTGGCTTTTGTAATTACTTCCCTGCTGACCATGGGAAATGACAGGTCGATCCATATTTCCAGCCTGTCTCTCTCTTTCCCTGGTGGGGCAGGATTCTGGAGATGAGGGACTCCAAGACACATTGATGGGATCGTCTGCCCAAGGAAGTCCAGTTGGCATCATGGTAGCATCTGGAACCTGGTGGCTGAGAGAAGTGTTAACATATAAAGCCAAACAAATTGTTGACTAATCATAAATTTAAAGGCTGGAGTAGTGCAGATAAAGATTTGGGGGTCTCCGGTTTGTAGGTAGTTAGTAGGCATATTTTAGTTATATTCCAAAGGGCCCATGAGGATACTAGTGTTTGCTGTTTTTTTCCCCTGGGGCTGACATTTGATATGCAGATAGACCCAAGTTATTGTCTGGGGAGATGATGTCATGGCTGGAAAAAGCACCAGAAAGTTGGATCAGGGAAGAGAGTAGTTCCCAAATATTGGAAAGGTATATAAATATTGTTGATTGTAACCACATCAATTTGATATTATCTCTGGCCCATATTCAGCTTAGGAGCCTATGTGACCTCTGCATCCCTGTAGGTCTGAGCTCACATTCTGTATTCATGAGTAGGAACATTCTAGATGCCCTAATTTCACAGCCCATCTTCCTCACATAGAAGATAGAGTATGTTGTCCAGCCTCCCTTCAAAGGATGGAACATTTTCCATCTATTCCCATTTTTGTAGTTCTTTGAGCATGAATGTGAGTTGGATTTTGTCAAAAGCTTTCTCTGCATCTATTGAGATAATCATGTGGTTTTTCATTTTGCTTTTATTGACGTGGTAAATGACATTGATTGTTTACATATATTGAGCCAGCCTTGCATTCCTGGGATAAATCCCACTTGGTTATGATGAACAATCTTTTTGATATACTGCTGTATCCAGTTGGCCAGGATCTTGTTCAATATTTTGGCACCTATTTTCATCAGGGATAATGGTCAGTAGATTTCCAATTTTGTTGTGTCCCTATCTGCTTTTGGTATCAGGGTGATGTTGTCTTCATAGAGGCTGAAGGGAGTGTTTCTGTTTCTTTGATCTTTTGGAAGAGATTTAAAAGTATAAGTATTAACTATTTCCTAAATGCTTTGTAGAATTTTTTTGTGGAGCCATCTGGTCCAGGACTTTTGTTGTTGGGAAGATTTTTAATACCTGTGTCAATTTATTTGTCTGTGATTGCTGTATTTAGGTTTTGTAGTTCTTCTTGGTTTAGTTTTGGAAGGGTGTATGTTTCTAGGAATTCTTCCATTTTTTGCCATTCTTTTCTGGCTTTTAAAGTTTGAGTAGAGAAATCTGCTAATAGTCTTATGGACTTTCCCCTGTATGTGACTTTTTGTTTTTCTCTTGCAGCCTTCAGACATACATATATCATAAAAGTAATAATTAAATAAATAATAAAATAAAATAAAGTAAAAAACCTAAAAGTCAGTCTGCAGCTTGGATGGCTCCAGATTGGCTGCAAAAATCCTTGCCCTCTTCTAAAACTGAGCAAAATAACCAATTATAAGAAGTATCAAAAACATAAAAACTCCAGCTAGTCTTTCCCAGGCATGGCTGAGGCCCTGATTGATCAGGTATCCTGTGGCTCAAATAGAGCTCCAGCCCCCTTCAAAGAGGAAAAAAAATGCTTGGAATGACAGCCCTACTAGGCCAGGAATCTTGGTAAAGAAAT
This sequence comes from Erinaceus europaeus, assembly GCF_950295315.1. NCBI lineage: Eukaryota > Metazoa > Chordata > Mammalia > Eulipotyphla > Erinaceidae > Erinaceus > Erinaceus europaeus. The sequence goes on from NC_080169.1 coordinate 106,406,260, forward strand.
TAGCTCCACAGGAAGCCTGCTAGGAGTAGCTGGCCAGGCTGTTCCAGGCTGGTTTTGGGGTGGAGGGGAAGGGTGAGTTCAAAAATTGCCAAGCCAAATATTTTCCATTCCTTTGTCCTTTTGGCCTCCATTTGCAGTCCAAGAGTGGGTTATAGTACTCTTTTTTTTGTGTCACCCTGACCACCCCTTGCTCTCCCTTACCACCAATGGTCAGAAATCCCTCCCTCTCCCTCTCCTGAGAATCCCAGGTTGAAAGATGCTTTTCTCCAGAGCTCACACCAGGTGTTGTCTCCAAATCGCTATCTTCTGTTTTCACTGTCTTTCCATTTCTGACTTACCTCACTTAATAGGATTCCTTCTAGTTTTATCCAAGATGGGTCAAAGAATGTGGGTTCATTATTCTTAATAGCTACATAGTATTCCGTAGTGTATATACACAACAGCTTTCTCAGTCATTCATCTGTTGTTGGGCACCTGTGTTGCTTACAGGTTTTTGCTATTATAAATTGTGCTGCTATGAACATAGGTGAGCATATGTCTTTTTGGATGGGTGTTATGGAGTCCTTAGTATATAATCCTAGGAGAGAAATTAGTGGGTCATATGGAAGGTCAATTTCAAGTCTTGTGAGGGTTCTCCAGACGGCTCTCCACAGGAGTTGGACAGATTTATATTTCCACTAACAATGCAGGAGTGTTCCTTTGTCCCCACAGCCTCTCCAGTATTTGTTGCTACTGTTGTTTTTGATGTATGACATTCTCACAGAGGTGAGGTGCTTTCTCACTGTTGTCTTTCTTTGCATTTCTGTGACAATCAGTGACCTGTAGCAATTCTTCATGTATCAGTTGTCTTTTGTATCTCTTCTGTAGTGAATATTCTGTTCATATCCTCTGCTCACTTTTGGATTGAGTCATTTGCTTTTTTGATGCTGAGCTCTTTATATATTTTGTTATTAGCCTCTTGCTCATGTATGGCATGTGAAGATCTCCCATTCTGTGAGGGACTCTGTTTGAATGATGGTTTCTTTGGTTGAGAAGAAGCTCTTCAATTTGATTTACTACCATTTATTTGTTTTTGTTTTAGTCTTCCTTGCAACTGGATTTGTATCATCAAAGTTGTTCTTAAGGTTTAGGTGGGAAAGTATTCCATTAATGTTTGCCTCTACATATTTGACAGTTTCTGGCCTTCCATCCAGGTCCTTGATCCATTTGGAGTTGACTTTTGTTTCTGGTGAGATCAGATGGTTCAGTTTCATCCTTCTGAATGTTTCAACCCAGTTTTCCCAGCACCATTTATTGAAGAGAGCCTCCTTCCTCCATTTAATACTTTGGGCCCCCTTATTAAAGATTAGATGTCCATAGGTGCGGGGGGTTAGTTCTGGGCTTTCAATTCAGTTCCACTGATCTGTGTGCTTATTTTCTTTCAGTACCAGGCTGGTTTGATTATGATGGTTTTATAATATAGTTTGAAATCTGGGAGTGTGATGCCTCCACTTCTGTTTCTTTTCCTTAAGATTGTTTTGGCAATTCTAGGTATTTTCTGGTTCCAAATAAATGACTGTGATTTTTCTTACATTTTCTTAAAGAAATTTGGTGGGACTTTGATGGGTATGACATTAAATTTATACATGGCTCTGGGTATAATATTCATTTTGATGATACTAATCTTTGCAATCCATGAGCATGGGATATCTTTCCATTTCTTTGTAACATTTTCTATTTCCTTGAATAGCAACTCATAGTTTTCAGTAGAAATGAAGGAACAGAGAGGCCAAGAAACCACTAATGACAACACAGATTGTAAGTGGCTGCATCAAGGACTGAAGACAGACTTGTTGGGCTCAAAGTTAATTCTGCTTTTCTTTCCCCCTCCCAAGTCTTATAAACACTTCTTCCCTTTACCTCTGTGCTCTCTCTCTTTCTGACTCTTACATGCTGAACCAACAGTGGATCAAAGCATCTGGTATCAGAGTCTGTAAGTTCCACAAAGTTGCCCCAGATTGTTGAAGGAGATATTTGTCCCTAGAAGTGGGGTGGGAAATAAAGTAAGTCCAAATGTGGAAGCTTGGAGGAAAATCTGAATGGAAACTGTATATGCTTGCCACTAGTGTGTTATGAATTCCTAAGGAAATAAGTGGTTAAGGCAACTCTGTAGGCCTCTGATTTACCTGACATGTCCCCACAGGCATTGCCCAACCTCAAGTCAGTGAAGTGCTCCCGAACTTGCCCCCCAAACTTAACACTTCTTTGCTCTGTATTGTGGGCTCCCAAAGCTGCACGTGGAGACCAGGGAGACAGCATAATCGTTACACAAAATACTTGTATCCCTGAAGCTCCAAAGTCCCAAGTTTGATCTCTGGCACTACCATAAGGCAGAGCAACACAGGGCATTTCCAAGACTGCTAGCCACATGACTTCCAGCTGGGTTTGCTCAGCAAGAAATGCTTCAGATTCTAGAATAAGGAAGTCACCATTAAAATTGCTTTATGACAACGTTGATAGGAAGGAAATCCATAGGGGTCACATTTCTTAGTTTCTTTTAGTTTTGTTTTTATTTATTTAAAGAATTTATTTTATTTGATAGAACAGAAACTTAAAGAGAAGGTAGACAGAGAGGGAGAAACAGAAAGATACCTTCAGCACAGTTTCATCACTCATAAGCTTCCCCCTGAACATGGGGACCAGATCCTAGCACACTGTCACATGTACACTTAACCAAGAGTGCCACCACTTGGTCCTTCATCTCTTAGTTTCCAACTTCTGTGTAACAATATGCCATAAACCTAACAACTTGAAATAACTTCTCAGTTAAAGAGCTCAAACTTCTGTAAGTCAAATGTCTAGGTGGGTTCTACTGGGTTTTCTGCTTAGAGACTCACCTGGATGAAACAGAGGTGTTTGCTAGGCTGAACTTTTATCTGGAGACTGTGGGATGACTACACTTTACAACTTGATTCAGACTAGGACTGAGGTTCCCATTTCCTTGGTGACTGTCAGTTTGGAATCCTTCTCAGCTCCTGAAAGCTGACCTATTCTTTATTAAAGATCTCCGTTTCCGTAAGTTTGACAATCCCTGTCTCACTTTGAATTTCTCTGACTTCCTTTTCTACTAGCAGCCAGAAACTGCACTTCAACTTTCAAGGAACTGATATGATTTGAATAGTTCTATTGGGATGGTTTACCTGCTGTCAGAAGTCATAGTATAATCACAGGAGCAGGCCATCCTAAAGCATCCTGCCTACCAGGGGGCAAGTGGTGGGGGGCCCGGGTACTATGTGCAAGAATCTGGGTTTGAACCACCACTTGCTGCCTGCAGGGATGAAGTTTCAGTAGCAGTGGAGCATGTCTGCAAATGTCTCCTTCTCTGTCTGTCTCTCTCTCTCAATTTCTATCTATTCTGTCTGTCCTATCAAATAATATAAGAAAGCCAAAAAGAAAGGTTAAAAAAGAAAAGGCCACCAGAGATTTTGGATTTGTAGTGCTAGCACTGAGCCCCAGCAATAACCCTAGTGGCAATTAAAAAAAAAAAGGCAGCCTACTACCCCACATTAATCAAGAGTTTAAAAGTTGATTTAGGGGGTTGGGTGGTAGCACAGTGGGTTAAGCGCACATGGCACAAAGTCAAGGACTGGCATAAGGATCCTGGTTCGAGCCCTGGCTCCCCACTGGCAGAGGGGTCACTTCACAAGCAGTGAAGCAGGTCTGCAGGTGTCTATCTTTCTCTCCCCCTCTCTGTCTTCCCTTCCTCTCTCAATTTCTCTCTGTCCTGTTGTTATTGATGTCTGACATCAATAACAACAACAACAATAATAACCACAATGATAAAAACAACTAGGGCAACAACAAAAAAAAAAAAAACAGCTTCCGGGAGCAGTGGATTTGTGGTGCAGGCACTGAGCCCCAGCAATAATAACCCTGGAGGCAAAAAAAAAAGTAGATTTAATGTTACCATCAATACAACAAATAGAAATTGTGTATCATTTGCAAACAATTAATAGGAGGAAACCACAACATGTGGCATTACAGGTAGGGTATTCATTCTAGAGATGAACAACTGAATACAAGCATGAGGAGATATCTGACAAAGCCACCATGAGAAACAATGTCAGTGATTTGTAATCTCAAAATAATCATGAAAAGACAACCTGGGGGGAGGGGAATTCAGATCAAAGTACAAAAAGAAACAATAAACTCTATGTGTAACCTGAACTGAATTGTTTTGTTATAAAAGATATTATTAGAGGTAGGGTTAGATAGCATAATGGTTGTGCAAACAGACTTTTGTACCTGAGGCTCTAAAGTCCTAGGCTCAGGTTCCTGCACCACTAGAAACTAGAACTGATCAGTCGTTTGTTAAAAAATAAATTAATAGGAATCGGGCGGTAGCGCAGCAGGTTAAGCACACGTGGCGCCAAGAGCAAAGACTGGAGTGAGGATTCTGGTTAGAGCCCCCAGCTCCCCACCTGTAGGGGAGTCGCTTCACAGGCGGTGAAGCAGGTCTGCAGGTGTCTATCTTTCTCTCACCCCTCTGTCTCCCCTCCTCTCTCGAATTCTCTCTGTCCTATCCAAGGACGGCAACAATGACAATAATAATAATAACCACAACCATGATAAAACAACAAGGGCAACAGAAGGGGGAAAAATGGACTCCATGAGCAGTGGATTCATGGTACAGGCACTGAGCCCGGCAACAGCCCTGGAGGCAAACATAAATAAATAAATAAATAAATAAATAAATAAAATTAATAAGGGGGTGGAGGAGATTGCATATTGGTTATACAGAGAGACTTTCATGCCTGAGGCTTTGAAGTCCCAGGTTAAATCCCCTGCACCACCATAATCCAGAGCTGAGCAGTGCTCTGTTAAAAATAAAATAATAAAATAAAATAAATAAACAAATAAATAAAGAATTTGGTTTTGGGGGTGATTTGGCAGGTATAGTACATATCTTTCATGTCTATGACCTTTGATTCAATCCACAATACAACTTGGGAGCACTAAGGACAGTAACAATAGAAATGTCATGAGTAGTGAAGTGATATGTTAATGTATCTCTCTCTCTCTTCTCTCTCTCTCTTTCTCTCTCTTCTGATGTGAACTAGAGATAGGTGGGCTGCTAGGTGATCCCGTGTCATTGTGCACATCTATGGGAGGCTGAGTTCAATTCTTCCTGCAGTGTGTTAAAAAAATAAAAATGGAAGAGGGGGGGAGGGGGTGAAGAAAAAAAAATGGAAGAGGGGCAGCCTGGGTGATGGTGATGCCAAGGACCACCTGACTGCACACACACTTGACAGTGCACAGAGACCTGCCATCAAACCCCCAGCCCCCACGTGCAGGGGGAAAGTTTCATGAGTGGGAAAATAGTGATGCAAGTGTCTCTCTCCCTCTCTATCTCCTCCTTTCCTCTCAATTTCTGTCTTATACAAAATATTTTAAATAGAAACTCTCAGAATGGAAGAAGAGGAGGAGGAAAACAAAGTGAAAGGGATAAACAGGGGTGGCTAAGCAGTGGGGCATCTGGTAGAGTATACATGTTATGCTGCACAAGGACCTAGGTTCAAGCTTCCAGTTCCTACCTGGGGGGCGGGAGGGGGAGGAGCTTCAGGAGAAGTGAAGAAATGAGGCATGTTTCTATTTCTCCTTCCCCCTCTTCCCTCTCAGTTTCTATCAAAAAGAAGGAAATTATGGTCACAGTGTTTTCATTGTGCAGGCACTTAGCCTTAGGATAACAATGGTGCCAAAAAAAAATAATAATCATTGATACAACTCAAAGTATAAACCTTTAATAGGTTGTGAAATCACATAACAGTAATGCATTTTAGTTTATAACCTCATTCTGATGACAGTCGTGTAATTACAGCTATAAGTTCTTGTAATCATTACACACCATGACTAGCTCTTGTGGACCACCCAGGTTTAACTACATTGAAGAAATTAGGTGCTGTGGTCTCTTTCACTTACTATCTCTATTTAAAAAAAAAAATTACACACTAAACTATTTTGGGTTTGTCATCCAATGTTTCTCAAGTTACTCAGAAAAAAACAAAAAGAAAGGTTCTTTCCAGTATCTATCTCTGAAATTATCTCACCAGAAAAAGCGTCATCAAGTTAGCAAATCAAGAAATTAAGTGGTCGCAATGGGGGGGGGGGAGTTGCTGTTACAGAACCAGATTTGCAAGCATGAGGTCTTGAGTTTGATCGCCAACATGGTACATATCAGAGTGAGGTTCTGGTTCTGGTTCTGTCCTTAACAACTATATACATAGGGGCGGGAGGTAGCCCATTGGGTTAAGCGCACCTAACTGGAAGCTCAAGGACCACCTTAAGGATCCCGGTTGGAGCCCCTGGCTCCCCACCTGCAGGGGATCATTTCTCAGGTGGTGAGGCAGTCTGCAGGTGTCTGTCTATCTTTCTCTCCCCCTCCCACTCCTCCATTTCTCTCTGTTTTGTCCAACAATGACATCAGTAACAACAACAATAATAACAAGATCGATGATAATTAACAATAAAATGGGAGAAAATGGTCTCTAGGAGCAGTGGATTCATAGTGCAGGCATTGAGCCCCAGCAATAAGCCTGGAGGCAAAAAAAAAAAAAAAAATTAAGAGTAAGAAAGAAAAGAAGGAAGGCAAACTAAGGCAGATTAGGAGAAAGAAAGAAAGAAAGAAAGAAAGAAAGAAAGAAAGAAAGAAAGAAAGAGGGAGGGAGAGAGAGAGAGATAGGAAGGGAGGAAGGAAGGGAGGGAGGGAGGAAGGAAGGAAGAAGACTTGAGATATGGGGTAGAAAAAAAGATTTTAGGGGCTCTATGTTTTGTTTTAATCTTGGAGTAGCTTGGGGAGGGAACATAGTAACTAAAAGCATCTGCTTCTTCAATACATCAGTAAGCAGGGAAATCATGCAACTGCGTGAGAAGGAGTCATAAAGCTAAACCGGTAGAGCCCTGAGCCGCTCCCAGGAGGCAGCTCGCCATGCTGGCTGTGGGCCTGCAGCGCCCGTGCTGCCTGCTCCTGGCGGTGTGCGCGCTCTACCTGGGGGTCTTCCGACTTCTCTACCTGGCCTGCAGTCACCGCAACCACCTGCCCAGGCCTGGGCGAGCTGGCCCCGCACAGCCGCAGGGAGGCGTGGCCGGAGCCCCCACTAGCCCGCAGCTGGCAGGGGAGCTCAGGCCGCCAGCACAGGGGTTGCAGCGGCCTGTGACCTTCGGCTCCCCGCCGGGCTCTGGGGGGCGCTCCTCCAGCTCGGGCCCCGCCAGCAACTTGACTTTGACCCCAGCGCCCCCGCCAGGAGCACAGTCCCTGCCCCTATGCCCTGTGGAGTCCCCGCTGCTCCGGGGCCCCCTGAGGATCGACTCCAATCCCCGCGTGAACTTGAAGCAGGTGGAGACGCAGAATCCGCAGGTGGCTCTGGGGGGCCGCTACCGCCCCCGGAACTGCACCTGCCCGCAGAAGGTGGCCATCGTCATCCCCTTCCGTAACCGGGAAGCGCACCTCAGCTACTGGCTCCACTGCCTGCACCCAGTCCTGCAGCGCCAGCAGCTGGATTACGGGGTGTACGTGATCACACAGGCTGGGGAGCAGCTGTTCAACCGCGCCAAGCTCCTCAACGTGGGCTTCCGAGAGGCGCTGCAGGACGGCGACTACGACTGCTTCGTGTTCAGCGACGTGGACCTGGTGCCCATGGACGACCGCAATGCCTACAGGTGCTTCCCGCAGCCGCGCCACCTGTCGGTGCTGGTGGACAGGTTTGGCTTCTTCCTCCCTTATCAGGAGTACTTCGGGGGAGTCTCTGCGATGAGTAAACAGCAGTTTCTGGCCACCAACGGTTTCTCCAACAATTACTGGGGCTGGGGAGGCGAAGACGATGACATGTTTAACCGACTGACTCTCCAAGGCATGTCTCTGTCTCGCCCGCGCCCTTGGGTGAGCAAGTTCCGGATGCTGCGCCACTGGAGGGACAAGAAGAACGAAGCCAGCCCTCAGCGATTCCAGCGAGTGGCGCAAACCAAGGAGGCGATGTTCTCAGATGGCTTGAACACACTCAGCTACCGCGTGGTGGGCAGGCAGAGACACCCGCTGTATACTCAAATCACAGTGGACATCGGCTCGCCCAGCTAGCCTTGGGGTACACCCATAGAAAGCCTGACTACAACTTGGGGCTCCACTGTTTTTCTGCATCTGGTCTCTCTCACCTTTGCTAATCAGGGACAGGACCCCATCCCCACCTCCCACTTTGTGTGTGGGCGCGGGGGTGTGGGCGGTGGGGGGAAAGGATAGAGAGAGGCAGAGAACCTGGCTAGGATATTTTATTCCCCTTCTGAGGCTCAGCACGTGACGCCTTAGCTGGGCACACAGTGTGTGCCCATGTAGAAAGTGCGCACACTTTGGGGAGTCTCTGAGTTTTCACAATGTCCCCCACCACCACCCCCCAAAGAGAGCTGTGGAGAGCCCCACATCTGGTGACAGTGGAACACTCCTTTCCCGGGACAGAGGGCACATTTGTTGTAAAATGAATGGGGAGTTTGCTTGCTGCCACTGTTGCTGTACTGGTGATTTTAGGAAAAATCAAAGAGTGATGGTTATGGTTATGGTTATGATTTGTTGTTGTTGTCATATGATAACAGAAAAACACAATTGCAATCCTTTGCTTTTAATCCTTTGACCTTCTTTATTCAGTGGTATGTGATAGTATAATCACTGTGGTTGTATATTTTCTAATTATTATTATTACTTAGATGGGGGGGGGGGCAGAGAGACTGACCACAGTGCCAAAGCTTCCATGAAGACTGTGGAGACTGGGCTTGAACCTGGGCCATGCACACAGCAAAGAAGCTCTTTAAGTGAGGGGGTGGGTGGTAGTGTCCCCAGTTAAGCTCACAAACATTATCATAAGCAAAGACTCTGGTTCAGGCCCCCATGCCCCATCTGCTGCTGGGAACACTTCATGAGTAGTGAAGCAGGTCTCCCAGCAGGTGTTTATCTTTCTCTTTCCCTCTCTACCTCCTCCTCCCCCTTCAATTTCTCTATGTCCTGTCAAATATAATAGAAAAAAATAACAAATAGCCACAGGGAGCAGTGGATTCATAGTGCCAGCATTGAGCCCCAGTAATAACCCCGGTGGCAATAGTAAAATAAAATAGAATAAAATAAAATCTCTCCAAGTCAAAGAATTTTCAAACCTGAGTCTTGAATCCTTTGTCCTGCTAAAGAGTGACTTCCAAAGTAACTTGAGCCTTCAGAATAAAAGCTCTGGGTGTTCTCACTTTCAGTGGCCTTTCTCTAAATTGATTTTGAAAGGTAAAGACAGAAACACACACACACACACACACACACACACACACACAGTTTGCAGTATTATAAACAAATAGCAAACCAAGTTCAAATAATATCTAGCTTCATTTTGTGTTGATCCAGATTTGCATAGGTATTCTGTATCCTGTCAAATCTATTTTGTTTTTCTGGACATGCTATTAAAAACTGAATGGCCTATGTATTTTTATTGTGATGTTTTGATATAGGGAGGGGATTAAGCAACTTTTGTGAATATAAAAATAATGCATGTTGTGAGGGTCAGGTGGTAGCACAGTGGGTTAAGCATATGTGGCATGAAGCACAAGGACCTGTGTAAGGATCCCAGTTTGAGCCCCCGGCTCCCACCTGCAGAGGAGTCGCTTCACAGGCAGTGAAGCAGGTCTGCAGGTGTCTATCTTTCTCTCCCCCTCTCTGTGTTCCCCTCCTCTCTCCATTTCTCTCTGTCCTGTCTAACAAAGAGCAACATCAACCATGGTAATAATAATAATCACAACGAGGCTACAACAACAAGGGCAACAAAAGGGAGAAAAATAGCCTCCATGGGTGGTGGATTCATGGTGCAGGCACTGAGCCCAGAAATAACCCTGGAGGAAAAAAAAATATATAATAATACATGTTGAGTGGCCTCTGAGTAGTCTTCCAAAGCAGCTGACAACTCATTTGGGACCTCCTATGAGGTCTGGGATCTAGAGTCACAAAGTGCAGTCAGTGATTCTCAGGGTTGTTTGTTGACCCGGAGTCTGGGACCCACCTCCCTGAGATGCTCTGTTGACCACTGACTGCCAGGCATAGCTTGGAGGACTGGTTCTCCTGCCCATCTCCTTCTCCTTTCTGCTGCCTTTCCATCTCTCACTCTTGCTTTTTGTTCACTGGTCTCTTGCCTGACCTTGAAACATATCGATGGCACTCAGGGCATAAACAGACTACTCATTTTCTAGCATGCATGTGTCATTTTTTTTCTCCAGGGTTGTCACTGAAGCTTGGTGCCAGGACTACAGAATCCACTGTTCTTGGCAGCCATTTTTCCCGTTTTATTGAATAGGACAGAGAGAAATTGAGAGAGGAGGGGAAGATAAGGAGGGAGAGAGAAAGATAGATGCTTGCAGACCTGCTTTGCCACTTATGAAGCACTCTCCCTGCAGGTAGGGAGCCAGGGGCTCGAACCCAGATCCTTGCGCACACCTTATCCTGTGAGCTCTACTTAAGGTGCCACTGCCCAGCCTATATATATATTTAATCTGTTACTCTGCATGAGAGCAAAGTGCCCAGGCAGTAAGTGCTGACAATAAGTTGTTTTTTCGAGTGGAAGATTCACAGCTTACAGATCCTGCTCTTGCCCTTGAGGTCTTCTCTGCCTCCACACTTCACACATTCCATTCTTGCTTTCAGATGCATCTGCAAGGTGAACCTCAGCAAAGCATCCATTTTCCCTGAGCCTGTCCCTTTTAATCTGCCCCTTCCAATGTCATTTAATTTTTTTATTATCTTTTGCCGGTCCCTGTTAGAGCGCCAGGCTAGCTTCGTGGGTGGGAGTGAGACGACCAGGGACTCATGGCTGAGCTGGGAACACAGTTCAATCTTTATTGATGAGCGGGATGCAGTGCAATAAATCAATCTAATCTCTATTCATTAGAAAATCCTGTCCCTTATATCTCCTGAGGCAGAAGTGTCAGGAAGAGGAAGTACGTATGATAGGGGGTGGGGAGAAGGAAAAAGTGCGTGCTTGTAAGTATCAAGCTTACATCTAACCAGTAGGGATCAAACCAATGCCCTGTAGGCAGGGTAGGTCTCAGGTAAAGCAGTGATTATGTGAATAGACCACAGCATTAAGCAATGCAAGCAAACCTGACGTGATGATCAAAACAGAAGGTCTTAGAAGCAGAATTAGAAGCATACCAACAATATTTATTTATAGAGACAACCAGAAATCAATAGAGAAGGGGAAGATAGGGAGAGAGACAGAGAGAAAGCTGCAGCACCATTTCATCACTTGCAAAGCAAGTGAAAAGATAAACAAGGCTTGATAGAGATCAAAGGCCATAAGGAAATAGAGTTTGGAGTTTCACTGACTGATGTCAGGGAGGTATTTGATGGAGTATGTTCTCTGGGATACTATTTAGGAAGACTAAAGCAGAAACAAATTAATGGGTCTATATCAAATTGAAAAGCTTCTGTACAGTCAAAGAAACTATCAGACAAAGAAAGAGACCCCTCAAACAAATCTTCACATGCCATACATCAGACAAGAGACTTAAAACCAAAATATACAAAGTGCTCCTCAAACTTAGCAATAATAAAGCAAATGACCCCATCCAAAAATGGACAGAGGATATGAACAGAACATTCAGTATAGAAGAGATCCAAAAGGCTAACAAACAGATGAAAAATTGCTCCAGGTCACTGATTGTCACAGAAATGCAAATAAAGACAGCATTGAGATATCACCTCACTCCTGTGAAAATGGCATACATCAAAAAAGGACAGTAGCAACAAATTCTGGAGAGTCTGTGGGGACAGAGGAACCCTTCTGCACTGCTGGTAGGAATGTAAACTTGTCCAGCCTCTCTGGAGAGCAGTCTGGAGAACTCTCACAAGGCTAGACATGGACCTTCCATATGACCCAGTAATTCCTCTCCTGCGGATATACCCCAAGGACTCCATAACATCCAACCACAAAGATATGTGTAAAACTGTGTTCATAGCACCACAATTCATAATAGCTAAAACCTGGAAGCAACCCAGGTGCCCAACAACAGATGAGTGGCTGAGAAAGCTGTATATACACAATGGAATACTACACAGCTATTAAGAACAATGAACCCACCTTCTCTGACCCATCTTGGGTGGAACTAGAAGGAATTATGTTAAGTGAACTAAGTCAGAAAGATAAAGACAAGTATGCGTTGATCTCACTCATCAACAGAAGTTGAGAAAGAAGAACAGAAAGGGAAACTCAAAGCAGGATTTGACTGAATTTGGAGTAGGGCACCTAAGTAAAAAACTCTGAGTTAAGGGTGTGGGTGGATGCTCAGCTTCATAGTTGGGGGGGTGGAGGGTAGGAGGGATGGGATGGGACACAGTCTTTTGGTGGTGGGAATGGCGTTTATGTACACTCCTATTAATTTGTAGCCATATAAATCACTGAGTAATATGAGAGGGGGAAAACTGACTGATTGAATGTCTCAAACTTTTTAAAGCACAGACTGAGTCTTCTTAATACCTAGGCTGAGTCTTTGATATATTAACTCTCTTAAAAGCTTAGTCCACCTGAACTTTTTTGAGCTTTTGTGCAATGTAGAACTTTAATAATTCATCTTTGTACATTTTCATTTTATTCAAATACTATTTACTACTATCTATAAATCAACTTTCAGATTTTGAATCCATTGGTTAAAAAATAGTTGCTTTATTTCCTCATGGGTTTATGTTATTTTGCATTTTAGTCTATTATGTTATGGGAATTACTCTGAAGTTTATATTCCCTTTTTAAGCCTTGCATTAGTCTATCTTTTGTTATTTTTCTATGGTTTAAGGAAGAAGACACCAAGCTTATTTTTTTTCATTTTGAGGACTTCTTTTTCTTCTCCTTTAAGGGAAAAATCACACTGAGTTATAGTAACAAATATTACAGTCAAGGGTCCTTGAACTGGTCCAATGTGTATGAGGGCTACAATTGGGAGTGGGGGGAGCTAATCCCTTTTGCTGTTCTGAGCTACTACTGTCAACTGTTGTTGTAAATACTGTTATGTGTAAGGGCATAAATATATTTATCATGTTTGTAAAATTCATTCTGTACAATTGCAGATCAAGGTTGCTCTTCTGTGATATATGGGATACTATGTTTTAAAGACCATCTTGGAATACAATTAGAGAACTTAGTATTTTGATGTACTAAGAACTATTTTAAGTTTAATATTTACCTTTGAAAAAATATAATTAAAGATGTTATTTTTAAAAAGGAAAAAAAAAAGCTAGCTTATTCCAGGGAGAACAAAAGCAACTAGTGGCATAGCTATATGCAAATAATATCAAAGGACATAAAATATGGTGACGGTGTGTCTGATACAGCAAATCCTAACAAAGGGATTTTTCAAAGTTAACCCAACTTCCAAGCAATATGATTATTGTAATAACTATCTGTTGTCTTCTTAAACCCTAAGACAACAGGAATCTCCCACTTCCTCTATAGAGCCTGTTTCTCCCAATTCTGGAACCTTTGGGGTGGGAGTCACTTCCTGCATGCTTCTCTCAAGTCATAACAAATGATATTGCATCTGCCTATTCCAATCTAATCAATGCAACGAGTACCATCTCAGCATGCTTCACCTCAGACATATCAGGCACGAAATCCCAACCTTTCACCCTCATCACTCCGGTGAGACCTTTCCTTTCATAGTATTCTCTAATTCCTTTCCAGGAGGTTCACTTTCTAACAAAGTCTCAAAACCTAGATATAGGCCAGGTCCCATAAGAAAGAGCATATGTTCACATGTATCCATAAATTAGGGCAAAATATATACCTGAAAGCAAAAATACACAATAGTCTTTAGTGAGTCAGTATCAAGTTCATAATAAAATAGTGTGTCCACTTAGACTTAGATAGCCTCCTCACCTACCTCTTATTACAGTTCTCTCACTCACTCCAAAGCTAACCTTATCAAAGTAAAGACTACAAAAACTAAATAAGGGCAAAAGACTGGCATACTTTAATGATGATTCTTTAGTCACTAACAGTCCATGCCACCAGCTGGGTCCCTAATGGGGGAATCCTGAGATTCCTAAACAGACTTGATGGGCCTAGAACTCGAATAAATCCCTCTCTCCATTGAAACTGGTCATTTTTATCAGGAACAACACAATAGACCCCTTTGGGGACCCCCATAGGATCTTGCCCTCAACCTGGATCAACAATGGTAGAGAATGTTCCATCCTCTGAAGGGAGGATGGACAACATACTCTATGCTACACCTGAGGAAGATGGGGAGATACTGGGGCAGCATGGAATGTTCCTACTCATGACCACAGAATGTGAGCTCAGATCTACAAGGATGCAGAGTTCACACAGGCTCCTAAGCTAATTATGGGCCCCAGATCACATCAATTCAATGTGGTTTACAGTCAACAATATTTATACACCTTTCCCATATTAAGGAGCTACTCTCTTCCCGGATCCAGCTTTCCGGTCCTTTTCCATGACATCATCTCCCCAGACAATAACTTGGATCCACCTGCATATCAGATTTCAGGCTCAGGCAAAAACAAAAACAAAAACAAAACAAAAAAAAAAAACACTAGTATAGCTACAGGACCTTTTAAATATAACTAAAATATGCCTACTAACTATCGACACAAAGGAACCCCCCCCCCAACACTTCATCTGCACTATTCCAGCCTTTAGGTCCCTGACTGTTCAACAATTTGTTTGGCTTTGTATGTTAACTCTTTTTTCAGCCACCAGGTTCCAGATGCTATCAGGATACAACCAGACTTCCCTGGACAGACAACCCCACCAATGTGCCTTGGAGCTCCACTTCCTCAGAGTCCCACCCCACTAGGGAAAGAGAGAGACAGGCTGGGAATATGGATCGACCTGTCAATGCCCATATTCAGCAGGGAAGCAATTACAGAAGCCAGACCTTCCACCTTCTGCACCCCATAATGATCCTGGGTCCATACTCCTAGAGGGATAAAGAATAGGAAAGCTATCAGGGGAGGGGATGGGATACGGAGGTCTGATGGTGGGAATTGTGTGAAGTTGTGCCCTTCTTATCCTATGGTTTTGTCAATGTTTCCTTTTTATAAATAAAAAAAAATTTTTTTAAGATATTTTGAAAAGGAAAGTATCAAAAATGTTTTAAAAATAGACAAAACAGAACCAAAATAGAAGAGTTCTTGCCAGACCCCATCCAGACTTAATATCTAACCTATCAGCAGTTTCAGCTCTCCCAGGGCTGTACTCTTTGGTTTTATTTTTTTTTAATCATTTTATTGAGGTGAGTAATGATTTGCAAGGTAGCTATTGCCACATCAATACAGCTTCATATTACTCTGTGTTGGGTGTCTGCGCACACCACATACACCAGCAAGACAATGGGGTTAATTTTAAACCAGTCTGGAGATTAGGTATTAGCTTCAGCGAAATCCTCTCCCAATTAAGAGTCCCATGCTTTTCCGTGAGAGAATATGACTTTACCTGAACTACTGGTTTTCTTCCTCTTTCTTTCTTCCTTTCTTTCTTTCTTTCTTTCTTTCTTTCTTTCTTTCTTTCTCTCTTTCTTTCTTTCCTTTTCTTTTTTAAATTTCTCCCACCTTCTTTCAACATATAGAAACTTGCACCTGGTATTCCTCTTTGCAAACTCTTCTACTTGCCAGCCAGGATGCTGCCGATTCATGACTAGTCAAATGGATCTAAATTCGTGGAGTCTGTCAATAGCTTAAAACCAACATGTCTATGGACCAGTGATATAGCTCACTTGGAGAGAGCTCAGCTCTGTCATGCATTACCCGGATTTAAGCCTAGCTCCCACTGCATTGAAAGAAGCTTTAGGGGCCAGGTGGTGGCGCACCTGGTTGGGTGCACATGTTGTAGTACTCAAGAACCCAGGTTCAAGCCCCCGGTCCCCACCTTCAGGGGGAAAGCTTTGCAAGTGGTAAAGCAGGGTTGCAGACGTCTTTCTGTCTTTTTCCCTCTCTATCTTTCCCTTCCTCTTGATTTCTGACTGTTTCTATCCAATAAATAAATAAAGATAATAAAAAGAATTTTAAAAAATCTCAAAAAAAGAAAGAAAGCTTTATTACTATAGTCTCTCTCCCCCTCTTCCTCTCTTTCCCTCTCTCTCTCTTCCTCTCCCTCTCTCTCTCTCTCCCCCTTTTCTGTTTCTATCTAAAAAATTGACTTGTTTTTTTGTTCATTTTTTAATTAAATTAATTTATTTGACAGAGACAGAAACTGAGAAGGGAAGGAGGGATAGAGAGGGGAATAGACAGACACCTACAGCCCTACTTCACCTGTGACGCTTTCCACCTGCAGGTGGGGACATGGGTTTTGAACCTGGGTTGTCATGCACTGTAATGTGTATATTTAACCAGGTGTGTCACCTCACTGCCTGGCCCCAGGTGGGCCACTGCCTGGCTCTCAACACATCTTTAAGTTCACATAGATGAGCTAAACTCAAGAGGATGGCAGCCGGCACATCAGCAAGGTTAGGCTGAGACCAAGATCTAATCTGCAGTGTTGAAAGTTTAAAAATCCAGTAATGCATTCAGGAGGGATATGGATGAATGTCCAATCGCATTCTAACATGTATGGGAGCACTCTAATTTGCATCTCTGCTCTGAGAATATTGAATGGACTAGCACCTTGGTTTTTCTGCTGGCTACACATTACCTTTGCATTGCATAGAAGGCATATAAAAGACAAAGCTTTTAACACGTATGAACCATGTGTCCTGTTGTTTTATCCGGGCTGGCTTCACGGGCGGGTAACAGAGACGACCAGAGACACACGGCTGGGATGAGAACGCAGTTTAATCTTTATTCACCAACGTGCAAATCACCACACCATGTGCTTTTCTCCATCATCTTCTCTCGGCCCCTGCTGCTGAGACTCTGCCAATCCTTAGCATAGGGGGCGGGGAGAAAACGGGTCTAGCAAGGGGCAAACCAATTCTTCTCAGAGGTCGGGGGAAGGGAACATACCAACAGTGTCCTTATTCTGAGAATGAAAAGTTAGCTAGAAGTGGTGTGTGTGTGTGTGTGTGTGTGTGTGTGTGTGTGTGTGTGTGAGACTTACAATATCTCTGATTGTTGTCATTTTGGTTTTCAAATTAAATGAAAATTTACCAGTATACTGAAATTTTCTTGCATAAACAGTGTTTGTAGCAGAGCAGTGAGAGTTCTTTTGAAGCCGTTATTTTATTTGTGACTAATAGCAGTTTACAAGACTGTAAGGTACAGGGTATAGTTCCATACTGCACTCACTGCCCTGTGCCCTCATCTTCTATGTGACAGTCACCACAGTTCTCACAAAGTCTTAGCGACAGTTGGTTTACTCCTGGTTGTTGCTCATTTGTTTATTTTTGTAACTTCATGTGTACCAGTTCTTTAGATTTCCCATATCAGAGAAGCAAAGAATGAAGGAGCCGGGCCAGGGAAGTTGCTCCGTGGTCATACTGCATGTAGTCAAAGTCCTGGGTTCATTTTCCCAGCATCACATTGGGAAACACACACACACATACACACACACACACAGAGAGAGAGAGAGAGAGAGAGAGAGAGAGAGAGAGAGAGAACCATTAAGCCTAAGGCACTTGCTGATTCACCTGAGACTTTAGGCCTCACTTGAGCACTGTCACATGATTACTGAGCTGTGAGTGATCTTCCTTTCCAAAGTGCTAGAGGAGGATTTTGGCAAGCTTTGGGTGAATGTCTCTTCTTAAAATAATCTTCCTATGCTACAAAAGATCTGTATCTTCTGCTGTGGAGATAATACTGTGGTTTATGCAACAGATGTTCATGCCTGAAGCTCATCAATCTCAAGTTCAACTCCCATCATCACCATAGAGCAGAGCTGAATAGTACTCCAGTTTAAAAAAATAAAAATACAAACCCTCCTACCTGTAGTGGGAAAGCTTCATGAGCATGAAGTAATGCTGCAGGTCTATCTGTCTATCCCTCCATCTCTACTTCTCTCTGTCCTATCAAACTAATACAAAAGTCTGCATCATCTTGTTTCTGTATTTGGCAAGTTTTAGTGTTTCACATTTTATGGTTGGGCTTTTGTTGTTGTTGTTGTTTGCCACCAGGACTATTGCTGGAACTCAGTGCCTAATCCATTGCTCCCGGTGGTCAACTCCCCTTTATTTCTTTCTATTTTTTTTTACTTAATAGAACACAGAGAAATTGAGAGGGAGAAGGAGAGGGAGAGAGGGGAGAGGAAGACACCTGTGGGGGCTCTAACCCTGGTTCCCCATGGTGACCTGTGTGCTGCAGTGGGTGTGCCACTGCCTGGCCTCTACGTTTATTTTATGTTAAAGACTGAGTCAGTAAATTTGAAATACAAAGATGATTTGAGATTTGGAAAAAGGTTGCCACCAAACTGCTTTTCATGAGTTAGAGAACACTGCAACAGTAACAGTAAGTGTTCTGGACTAAATTTTGAGCCCTTCCCCTTTCAACATGCTGAGTCTTCAACTTTTTTTTTTTTTCTTGAAAATGAGGAGTTTGGGAATAGATTAGATCATAAGGATGGAATCTTCAAAATGGAATTGGAGAGCTTAAAAAAAGAGAAACAGAGAGCTCTTTCTCTGCATTCACAGAACGAGGGAAGGTTCTGTAAAGACCCAGCAAGGAGGCAGCTGTCCTGCAAGATTCTTACCAGGAGTCCAGTAGGCAAGTACCTTAATCTTAAACTTCCCGGTCTCTGAAACTATGAGAAATAACCACCTGCTGTTGAAGGCACCCAAAATGTGGTATTTTATTATGACAGCCACAGTTGACTAAGAGAATAATATGTGTTTCAGAGGAATAAGTTGATTCTGAGATGACATGTGGATCCAATCTGATTACTTTCCATGAAAGAGGCTGGAGTTACTGATGTCTTGTCCATTCAAGCCCAGAGACAAACCACGAAGGATTCTGTCGACCCTGTGTTCTGTCTACACTAAAGAGAGGTGCCAAGTGGGGAGGAGGAGCAAGATGACAGGCAAAGGAGCACGTGACGATGGAAGGCTTCTGGTGTGGTTGGAGGAGCTGGAATAGGATAAGGGACTCCATGGGGCTCAGAAGCCTCTGACTTGCTTTTCTGGACAATGCCTCCCAGGAAATTCACCAGGGACCAAAAGAAGAAAAATGAGTGACTTTGACGTCACCAATGACATTATGTATTATGGATTTAGACATATACCAGTATTTAGGCTTTTGTAGCATGTTCTAGCTCTGCAGTAGTACTGGAATGCCCAGAAGGAAATGAAATATAGGCACCTTGTAGGCATTATGTCTAGTCATCACTATAAAGTGTTCTGGAGAAGTAGGAAATGTTTTAACTGGGAAGGAGACTGCCATAGGTATGTCATGGTTACTATGAATTCAAAAGTACTGTCAATCTTCTTTTTGCTTTGATCTGATCACTTCTCTGATTATTCTTCTATGGGTTCAAGAGATTCCTATACTCAGCCAACTGATCTCTTTGTATTTTTCTATCATATGTTCAAGTCCACTGATGTCTTGCCCCTTCAAATTTGAGGTGTTTATTATAAACAATTACCTTGCTAGACTTGGTATCCAAGATGGTGGACCACTTAGCTGAGTATCTTCTGCCACCTAGTGGTCATTGGTCACCATGCAGATCCTTAGTATCTAGCTTATGAGGAAAGTGAAACCAAAATAGCTGTGTGAAATTCATTATGAGAATAAAGAAAACAGTAGCAGGCAGAAATTAGGCAGAAGAGTAAGTGTGTGTGTGTGGTCAAGGAGTAGTTCAGGAGCCAAGTGGTGGCGCACCTGGTTGAGGGCACATGTTACACTGTCAAGGTCCGGGGTTGGAACCCCTCGCCCCCACTTGTATGGGGAGACGCTTTGCAAGTGGTCAAGCAGGTCTACCGGTGTCTCTGTCTCTCTCCCTCTTTCTCTCCCCCCTTCTCCTTTGATTCCTGGCTTTCTCTATCCAGTGAATAAATTAAAATAATTTTAAAATGGAGTAGTTCAGAATTTGCTGTCCTGATGGAAGCATATAAAGTGACAAAAATACCAAAATACTACTGGTTGGAGATTGTGTGTCACTGAAAGTGTCCTAAAGAAAGTCACTAAAGTTGAAGATTACAAAACCTAAGGCCAGGTTGTTGCAAAGAGCATTCAAATGCTCCACTCAGAAATGACTGCCAGGCTGGGGAGCCATCATAGTGGTGATGCAAAAGACTTTTAGGCCTGGGGTTTCTAGGTTCTAGGTTCAATCCCCAGCACCACCATAAGCCTGCACTAAGCAGTGCTTCTCTCTCTCTCTCTCTCTCTCTCATCTATCTATCTCTAATAAGTTTTGTGAAGACTACCTTCTATAATATTTGTCATCTGTCACATTTCCCAACACATAGTCTATAAAATTTTGGTTGGTTTGACTTGAGTATTGAAAAATAACTAATGGTGACTGTAGGGAATGAACTGGAGATTAGAATGGCGAACATTCTATTCTAACTTATGCTTTTTAATAAGATGTACTTGCAAACTTGGAATTTCAAAAACAAGTAGTTACTTTTTCTACTCTTCACCACCAGGCAAATCTTATGAGGCAGGCACTTCTCAGCTGTATAGGTATTTGACAAGGACAGGAAAATATACTGAATTGTGCCTTGTGTTCATCACCTCTAATGGGGCCTTTAAGCATCAACTACAGTTATGGCTACTCTATATTGCGTGATATTCAGGAACACCCTCCTTATCGTGCCAGCCATTTAGTCTCCACTGTGAACTCGCTATAAGGGGGAATTTCATCCAGGAATTCTTAATCTGGGCTTCATAGATCCAAGCTCTTGAGTAAGCCCTGAAATCAAAGGGAAATTTGATGTTTGTAAACACTCGCTTATTTTCTGCCATTAAAAAAATTAACTGATTAACTGAATGTGTGGGTGCCCAGGCAGAGCTCCTGCAATTACCACTTCTTTGATCTTGGCAAAGCAGCTACACCCTCCTAACTCCATCTCCTCCTCCTCCTCCTCTGCCCTGTTTTCAGAGTTCATAGCAGTCACTCTACTTTCGGGGAATGTAGGGGTCCCCACATTGCCTTCTCACATAGTTTGGCTTTTGATCATACTATTCTCAATCAGTAGGGTCTTTCGTTGACCCAGAAAGCTTCCTTTCTTCACCACACCTGCCCAGTCTCTAGAGATTTCTGCATTCTTTATTCAGTGGATTCCATGTACCTGCCACCCACCAACTTCTACCTGACTGAGCAGCAAACCCTTGGATTTACCACCTTCGTGACACACAGATCTAGAGTCAGAATTCTCACTGGCTCCTCCGTCTCTCAGCTGCCTGAAGGAATAAGTACTACCTGAAATACTAATACTCCAAGTTCTGCTCTGTTCACCTCTGGATTCTGAAGACATCTTTGCAGACCAGTCTGTCTATGAAGGAACTTCATTTTGATTCGGCTAGAGTAATGGCCATTGTTGATTTCTGCCTTCTATTGTGGAAAGTTTCAAATATCTAAGATTAGAGAAGATACTATATAGAATTCAATGTACTTGTCAATCCACTGTAGTTATTACTATTGTTACTCATTAAGTATTGAACATTGCCAACTTCATCACTAGTGACAGGCCAATTTTTTTTTCAGATAGAGAGATACTGAAAGGAAAGGAAAGACACCACAGCACCAAAGCTTCTTCTACTGCGGTGGGGGTCACATTTGAACCTGGGCCTTACTTGGGATAGAGCAGGCACCTTCCCAGGTGAGCTAGCTTTCTGGTTACTTTACACCATTGTTATTTCGTCTGCACTCCTTACCACTCCTGCCCCAGTGTTCACCATCTTTGTCATCCTCATCCTACTGCTTTCTTCTTTATTTATTTTTCTCTTCTTCTTTCACTTCCAAGACCTTGATGGCACCTCTCTAGGGATATTTTTAAATTAAAACATCTTTTTGTTTAAATTTCAGATATACAGAGATTGGCCACAACATTTCTCCTCTACCTGTGGAGCATCTGCTGGTGCCGTGGTGTTGGGATTTAAATCTAGGGCCCCTCAAATGGTAATTTGATGAGTTATCTGCTGGCATCTCACTGATTATTTTCAAGTAAATTACAGACATGATGTTCTCTTAGCCTCTCTCTCCCTTTCCCTTCCCCCTTCATATATATATATGTTTTCTTCCATCTCCCTTCCCACTCCCTCTCACACACATGAAATAAAGAAATCTTTAAATAATATATATAAATATGCATAGATAAATAAACATATATATATATCTTCTTGGGACCAGGCAGTAGCACACCTGGTTCAGCACTCACATTACAGTGCGCAAGGACCCAGGTTCAACCCTCAGTCCCCACCTGCAGGGGAAAGCTTCAGGAGTGGTGAAGCAGGGCTGCAGCTGTCTCTCTGTCTCTCTCCCTCTCTATCTCCCCCTCCACTCTCAATTTGTCTCTGTCTCTATCCAGTAATAATAAATAAAATTAAAATTATATATACATATATATATCTATCTTCTTTTTAAAAGAAGCCTTCCTCTACTCACACATTTTTTTCTCCTTTTTGGGGGGAATTAATGGTTTATAGTTGACAGTAAATTACAGTAATTTGTGCATTGTAATATTTTTCAGTTTTCCACATAACAATCTAACACCTTCCTCCCAGGTCCTCCTCTGCCATCATGTTTCAGGACCTGAACCCACCCTCCCAACCCAGATTCTTTTACTTTGGTGCAATACACCAACTCCAGTCCAAGATCTGCTTTATGTTTTCCCTTCTGTTCTTATTTTTCAACTTCTGTCTTTGAGTGAGATCATCCCATATTCATCCTTCTTTTTCTGACTTATGTCACTTAACATTTAACACTTTTTTTTCCCCCAAATTTTATAGTACATCTTAAGAGATACCTTCCTGGGTCGTACTAAATCAGAGATTTTTCTCAACTTCTTGGAAAATATTTCTTGCAGTTATTCTACACAGACTGTTCATAAATTCCAAGTCCTCACTCCCTTCAAATTTGGCAGTGTCACCTTAAGTAAATAATAACTGAGAAGCATCCAGCAGTTCATCAAGCAGCAAAGAAAAAATTTCCTCAAAACCACTAGCCTTGTATTTATATATTTATTTATTTTTAAAAGGAGTTGTTTTGTTTTTAAACTCTTTAACCAACTGTTCTTACAAAAAAAGGCTAATCTTCTTTCCTGGAGCTATTTTTTTTTCAGTTCTTCAGTCAAACACAATCAACTTTCAATGAGTAGATGGCTTTCCTTGCTAACAGATGAGTTATTCTGAAACTTACTTTGGTTGGAGGCTCATTTATATTTTTCTATTCTTGTGAGGAACTTCTGCTAGACTAGGCACTCCATTTTAAATTTTCTGATTTTTCTCTTCCTGACTATTCTTTTCCTGTGTATTTGCAATATGGTGATGAGTTCTTAATCTGACTCTGAAGCTATGCCATGTGTTATTTTACTACAGATGTAACATCATTTCATGATAAATAAGATCCAATAACAAAATAAACTGCACTACATAGTGACTTAAAAGTGTAATGTTTAAATTTGGAAAATAAATGAACATTTTTTTCTCTTTTTATTATCACCCCCTACCCACCCAATTGAGTCAAACAAAATATACCCTGCCTTTTTTTTTTTATCAGATGCATATTTAGTGAATCTCTGACGTATTTGCCACAAATACATTTTTAACGCTAGCTGACCTTAAACAGGAGCGTTCCAGTCTTTGTCTTTATATAAACACACAAATGTCAATGGTACTATGGAGGATATTGTAAATTCTACAGTATTTTGATTCATTAGTCTATTACCTCTAATGTGAAATGTTGGCTCACCACACTTGCAGAATATTAGGGAGCCTCCTAGTGGCAGCTGTACTTCTATCAGTTTCCAAGTGAAAATAAATTTAGATTTGTGTTTGTTTAAAAAAAAATGTAATATTTGAAGTCTACTAAGTTTTTCACCCACAGACTCCTATGAGTCACGATTCCCAGACAATCTCATTGATCTTGTTAGACAATGGGATAATTTCATCAACCGTTCTCCTCTCTCTCTCTCTCTCTCTCTCTGTAATTTTTCTAAAGCATTCCACCCTGTACTAGTGAAAAAGCCCTAAAGCCCTCTGGGTCTTCTTGAAAATAGTCATTTAGTGGTTCACTGCTACCCCACCAGCAGTCAGCCGTAACAGGCCCATCTTTCTTAACCTTTGATGTGGTCTTTGACCAAAACATTTGCAGCATCTCTCACTTACTACGGTCACTATCTCCTCTTACCTTTAAGGAGGCAATCCAGAAGTTTTTTAGTAGTGGCTCCAGGCATCCTTATCAGAACAAGATGGGGGGGGGGGAGGAGAAAACAGAGACCAAGGAGAGTGAAATAAATCATGTATTTTTTCCCTGCAACTAAGCCCTCAAAGCAAAAAAAAAAAAAAAAAATCACTTCTGAACTGATAAAAGACAAGCCCTTTGATATCAATGGCAATCTGAAATGTTTAACTGGGTAGAATCTTCTGATACCTACCAATTCAGACTGTTCTAATGCTTTTAAGCCAGCAGAGTTGTTAGATAGGTCCATGACATCTCCAAGACACAGGAAAGGGAGAATTGACAATGTTTTCAAAGACAAAGGTAAAAGAAAAGTAGAATTATTTTTTTATTGTACACTTTCAATTATAGATGGTCCAAATAACCAGTTGCACAAATTTGAAGTGTGTGGCTTTGCCTGGTTCTTTGACTTGTTTTTTTTTTTCCTTCCCCCACTTAGAAGCTATGTTATAATGAGCTATTGTGTAATGCAAAGCCACAAGGCATTCTGGTTTCATAAACACAGCGAGTAAAATATGTTAAAACTGCTTCTGTGGTATGTGAGCTGGTCTTGAAAACTAAAAAATAGTAACCTAAGTGTCATGCACAGGTCTTAGCCATGTGCCATAGAGTAGTGAAGGAAAAAATCGCAACCATAGTCAAAAGATTTCCTGAAGGAAATAGTACTTAAAAGGGATTGATGGAGGGAGTCGGGCTGTAGCGCAGCAGGTTAAGCGCAGGTGGCGCTAAGATCAAGGACCGGAGTCAGGATCCCGGTTCGAGCCCCCGGCTCCCCACCTGCAGGCGGGTCCCTTCACAGGCGGTGAAGCAGGTCTGCAGGTGTCTGTCTTTCTTTCCTCCTCTCTGTCTTCCCCTCCTCTCTCCATTTCTCTCTGTCCTATCCAACTATAACAACATCAATAACAATAATAAAACAACAAGGGCAACAAAAGGGAATAAATAAATAAATAATAAAAATAAATTTAAAAAAAAGGGATTGATGGGACAGGAAGGGAGGCTGGATGGTAGTGAACCCACTAGAGGGCACACGTTACAAGGACCCGGGTTCAAGCTCCTAGTCCCTACTGTTATGGGGGTAGCTTTGCAAGCAGGGAATCAGGACTGCAGGTATCTCTCTTCTTCTCACCTTATCTTATTTTCCCTCTCAATTTCTACCCAATGAAATAAGTAATCAAATAGATAAAATATTTAAAAAGTAAAATAAATTTGCAGTGCTGAATTATTTCCAAAGGATTACTTATAAACAAGAGAGACAACAGGGAAATGCATGACCGATACTACTACTGACTGGGAAATTCAATGCAGGTGATACAAAGATCCCAAGTAGAAATGCAATGGAGAGACCAGGTGGTGGTGCACTTGGTTGAGTGCACTTGTTACAATGCACAAAATCCCAGGTTCAAATCCCACTCCCTACCTGCAGGGAGAAAGCTTTCCCCCTATTGATTTCTGACTGTCTCTGTCCAATAAATAAAAACGAAAAAGAATAATTTCATTTTTAAAAAATGCAATGGAAAACAAAGCCCGAAACATACATTTGATCTGCGTTTGAGAAATCCTGGCTGCTGGTTGGCAGGATTTATAGTTCATCTGGAAGACTAGGGTTGAGTAATTAAAATGCTGATATCTTTCTTTTTTTTTTTCCCTTGACAGTTATTGCTGGGCCTCAGTCTCAGTGCCAGTGCTACAAATCCACTGCTCCTGGGGGCCATTTCCCCTTGCCACCACCCCCCATTTTTATTGGATAGGACACAGAAAAATTGAGAGAGAAAGGGGAGATAGAGAGAAAGAGAGAAAGATAGACACCAGCAGACCTACTGCACCCTCCTGCAGGTGGGGAGCTGGGGAGAGATGGGGCATCTCAAATCAGGATCCTTGTTGCAGGTCCTTGCACAATATGTGCTTAACCTGATGCACTTTGTACTATACGCGCTTAACCCGGTCCGCTACCACTCAGTCCCCAAATGCTGATAGCTTTTTTGGAAATGTTTTAATACTTACTTGAACACAGTCTTCAAGTTTTTGTGTATATATAAAACTTCAATACAGAGTAATATTCCTCTGGAGTGAGGATGTCATGAAGCAGAAGCAATGATGAGTGGATAGTCACATCATACTACTGCAATAAGAGCCCCTTGATTGGTCCAGCAAAGACAGCTCAGAAGTTCCTGTTCCGTCTCACCAACTCAATGTTGTTCATCTCATTTGTAACTGGTGTGAAAGGAGGCTAGTATCTGCTATTCAAATGCCACTTCTGGATTATAATGCTTCCTTAAGCCTCTTTCCCTTGAAGTTCATTTTCTGTCCTGCTCCAGTCATATCCTGGTCTGAGCATAAAAAGTGAACTATTCAGGCCTTTTATTGCACCTTGGAGTTGAATGCATAGCCCTCAAATTGCATGCTGGGGCAAAGAATCAACGCATTGCATTTATATTGGTAAGAAAATGATTTTTCCCTTGCTTGAGCTTCCAAAGGAGGATTTATAAGACTATTGCTAAAGTGTTGGAAACATCTCGCTGTCTCAGACAGTTAGTGGAGGGCTGTAAAGACACCCTTCTGCCCTTCTCTCTTTCCAAATCTCAACAGGTTGATGATGTCCTTTATGATGCAACTCTTAGAAGAGGACTCAGTGTCTCAGGTAGGCATTACTAACTAGGGAAGGAGAAACAGAAGAGCTCTTTCACTAATGGCTTAGGCTAGGATTTCATTAATGTTTTGTTCTGTTTTGTTAAATAGCCATCACTTGCTGTTGACTCATGTTCAGCTTCCAGTCACGGAAACTCCTAGAGTCTGCTGTTAAGCTTTTTCTCCCCCATCCAGATTGCCAGCACTTGTTTGCTTTTAGGTCTGAGTAAAGGATTTCCCATGTTGGTTAAATTCCATCTTGTTAGATTCATTTTTCTCCATTCTAGTTTTTAAGCACACTAACTATGCCTTCTCATTCCCACCTTTTCCCACCTTATGAGAGCCAGTGTAATAACTTCTTCAAATGAGACTGATTTTTTTTTAATTAATGGCCTTTATTTAAAACATTAGTACAATCTAAACCAGACAGGAAGCAGCAGAGAGAAATCAAGAGGGAAGGGGGAGAGAGAGAGGGATAGAGACAGAGAGATGCCTGCAGCCCTGCTCCACCAATTGTGAAGCTTTCCCCTACAGGTGGGGGCGAGGGGCTTGAACCTGGGTCCTTGTGCACTGTAATGTGTGTGCTTAACCAAGTGAGCCACTACCTGGACCCCCCCAAAAGGAATTCACACTTTTATTCACTGTGCTACACTGTTGCTATTAAAAGGGGGTACATTTTGGAAATAATTTTTAGTAGAGAAGGGGGAGGAGATGAGAAATATAACCCAGTTAAAAATTAGGCAAGAGACTGAATAGACATTCCTACAAAGTAAGTATACAAACAACAGGCACATGCAGTGATGTTTTATATCATTATAAAAAGTCAAAACAAAACTGCAGTGAGACCACTCTCTAAAATGACTTTACTAAGAAATGTAAAGCATTAAGTATGATAAAGGATGTGGATGCCTTGGGACTGTTTTCCAATGTGGATAGAAATGTTAAGTGCTTGTTTTGTGTTTTTGGAAATGAAACAAGCTGTTGAGTCTTTTTTTTTTCTTTTTTTTTTTATAAAATGAAAACATTGACAAGACCATAGGATAAGAGTGATACATTTCTATACATTGCCCACCCTCAGGGCTCCATATCCCCTCCCCTCCCTTGATAGCTTCCCTATACTTTATCCTTCTGGGAGTATGGACCCAGGATCATTGTGGGGTGCAGAAGGTGGAGGGTCTGGCTTCTGTAATTGTTTCTCCACTGAACGTGGGCGTTGGCAGGCCAACCCATACTCCCAGCTTGTCTTTCTGTCCCTAGTGGGGCAGGGATCTGGGGACTCTTTTATGGGTATAGAAAGAAGAGAAGATCCAGAGGGGACTTTTAGCTTGAGATACGCATATTTGGAGAAAACCAGGAGCTCGATCAGTTATGAAGATATCAGCTGTACATGCAGAGCTGTGGAGCGGACTGTTGAATATAAGACCCTAGAATTGGGGGGAGGAGTTGGAGGAATATAGGCATGTGTGCATTAGCATACAAATAGCATGTGTTTTAGTTTATGCTCCCCTAGAAGCTGCATGCACTAGACTCCTGAGAAATTCTCCTTAGGACTGTGGCAACACCTCCAGGTATGTGAGGTGAGATCTGACTCCACTGCCCATGACCAAGAGAGACTGATTATACTGGATTAAATGTCTAAGTATCCCACCCAGGTCATGAGATGAGCCCAAGTGAGATTGCTCATAACTCTTGTCTCTGAACATCTGGGTGAAGCGACTCAGCCACACACACTCCAGCTGAGTGACAGGGCAGAATATTGCCCTCAGTGATTCCATCCCAGAGCATTTCTGATTGCCAGAGTAATCTCAAATATTGTCTATCCCTCCATAGTTTCAGGCTTATAACTATTGCTGGTACAACTCACCAGAGTCTACTGATAATTATGGGAACACAAAGGAAACTAGGCAAGATAAGACCCCACCACCAAAAAAAAAAAAAATCCGGGAGTAGTCGGGCATTAGCGCAGCAGGTTAAGCACAGGTGACTCAAAGCACAAGGACCGGCATAAGGATCCCAGTTCAAGCCCCCAGCTGCCCACCTGCAGGGGAGTCGCTTCACAGGCGGTGAAGCAGGTCTGCAGGTGTCTATCTTTCTCTCCCCTTCTCTGTCTTCCCCTCCTGTCTCCATTTCTCTCTGTCCCATCCAACAGTGACATCAGTAACAACAACGATAACAATAAAACAACAAGGGCAACAAAAGGGAATAAATATATATATTTTTTAAATCCCCAAATAGAGTATATATATGTAAGCTTCCTGAAGCGAACTTCAAAGCATTAGTTTTCATGATGCTCACTGCCATGAGCAAGTTAATGAGAAAAATTACACTAGGAATGGAGAAATCAAGGCTAAAGTAATGGGATAAACTATGAGGCAAAGCTAAACAGAAAATAAAGAGCTTACATTCATAGCAGTTGAATTAAAGGACACAATTGCCAAAACAAAGAACACACTTGGGGAATAATACAAAAGTAGAATGAGAGGGCCAGACGGTGGCACACCCAGTGACGTGCATATAGTACTGTGCTAGAGGAGCTGTGCAAGAACCCCAGTTCAAGCCTCTGCACCCAACCTGCAACAGGGACGCTTCACAGGCAATGAAGGTCTATAGGTGTTTCTCTTTCTCTCTTCTTCTCTATCTCAATCTCCCTCTCTGAATTTCTCTCTGTCCTATCAAATAAAATGGGGAAAAGTAGAATGACAGAATTTCATGGTTAAATCAATAAACTTGAGGATAAGGCAGAATAAAACTAAGATAATGGCAGGAATAATTAGAGCAACGCACAATAAGCAACAAAGTCAAGATTAGACACATATGGGACAACATCAAAAAGAGAAGCATTTGCATCGCATGTGTACCAGAGAGAGAAAAAGGTAAAACAAACAAACAAACAATAACTAAAAACACATGTACTGGATGATATAGTATCCAAGACGTTCTCCAAAGAGAGCAAGGGAAAAGATATACTGAAGTGCAGAGAGTTCTGTATCAGATTTAAAAATATCAAAAAATAAAGAAAGAGTCCTGATGGCAGCAAGAGAAAAAACAGAGTTATATGTCACATAGAAAGGAAACCCCATCAGTTTAGCAGCATATTTCTCAACAGAAACACTACACACTACAGGTCAGAAGGGAAGGTCAAGCCACTCATAGAGAGCTCAATGAGAAAGAATTCTGACCAAGAATACTCTAGCCCATTAGATTTTGTTCAAAGTTTAGAGAGGGATAAAACTTCTCAATCAATAGTTGAAACTACTTGTGTCCACCAGACATGCTCTACAAGAAGCTGTAAAAGAATTCATATAAAACAGCAAAAATACTCATCTATTGAGTATTGGCCATTAAATATCTTAAATTCATAATTTATCAATAGGCTGAACTCACCATCAAAATCCATGCTGTATAAGAAAGAAAAAAAAAAAACTCAACCATATTCTACTTAAGGGAAATTCATTTAACTCTCCACGACAAACATCTCCTGCAGAAGTGTTTTGTAAGGTGAGAATTGAGAACTAAAGAGTGACATTGGATTTATCAAGCAGGAGACTATTAGTAACCTTGATAGCAACAGATTTAGCAGTGTGGTTTAGGGGAGAGAGAGTGCAGACAAAAGAAAAAAAGAAATATTTGGGGCAGCCAATATGATCAATATTTTCAGATAGCTTTTTAATTTTTTTTCATAGAGAAAATAAATGGTTGCTGGAGGGAGATCTGGGCTCAAAAGATAGGGTTCTCATGTGTATGCAGGCCAGGGGGTGTGCACCTGAATATAAAGAATGTATTTAAGATAGGAAGCATTGCAGTGTGTTTTATATGCTGATGGGATTAATCCAACCAAAAAAACAAAAAACTGAAGATTATGCAGGAAAAATACAGAAGCAATATCCTTCTTTTTAAAAAAATTATTTATCGGGGTTAATAGTTTACAGTCAACAGTAAATACAAGTCTGTACATGCAGAACATTTCCCAGTTTTCCACATAACATTTCAACCCCCACTAGGTTCTCTTCTACCATCATGTTCCAGGACCTGAACCCTCCCCCCACACCCACCCACCTCAGAGTCTTTTACTTTGGTGCAGTACACCAACTCCAGTCCAAGTTCTTAGTGTTTTCCCTTCTGATCTTCTTTTTCAATTTTTTTGAGTGAGATAATCCCATACTCATAATTCTGTTTCTGACTTACCTCACTTAACATGATTTCTTCAAGCTCCATCCAAGATGGGCTTAAAATGGTAAAATCACCATTTTTAATAGATGAGTAGTATAAGTAATATCCTTAGTACATGAGAGGAATTGTGAGCTTGTGTACAACTGGAGTGGACTGCCATACAAATACAGACGTTCATGAATAATAACAGAAAGAAGGTATAAGGCCAGAAATGTAGACAGGTATTGGGGGAGTCAAAATTCTCCTTTGAATTGTAGCACAAATTAGAAGATAGGTGGGATAGATGATAGAAGATAGACAGATAGACAGACAGAGAGACAGACAGAGAGACAGACAGACAGATAGACAGATAGACAGACAGACAGACAGATAGACAGATAGACAGATGATAGATAGATAGATAGATAGATAGATAGATAGATAGATAGATAGATAGATAGATAGGATAAATAGATATAGATACTATAGCTAGATAGTATATACATATACTACAAAAGCAAAGAAGTTAGCTGCTATCTGAGGAAGAGGAAAAATTGTTGGAGGATGATGGGGAGAAAAAAGTGTGGCAATCATTTAAGATTGGAAATAGATTGCAGTGATGAAGAAGGATGACCAAACAGCGACAAAGGCTGCTTTGAGGTTAGTAACTAATCCTCCACTTAAGTGAGATCAGTCAGCTTCAGCTACATGTGTGCACACATAGCCTAAGGGAGGTTAGATGTAACTAAGGTCTGTTTGTTTTAGGAATGCCTTTTTAAAAATAATTTATTTCTTAACAGTTTATGTATTTGTGCATTGGATAGAGAAAGAGAGGAACTGAGATGGAAGTGGGACATAGATAGGGAGAAAGAGAGATACTGGTAGCACTACTTCATCACTTGTGAAGCTTCCTCCTTGCAGTGGGGATAAGAGGCTTAAACCAAGATCTTTGCACATTGTAACATGTATGCTCAGTGAGTATTCCATAAACCACCACCCCTTCCCAGATTCCCTCTCTCTTCTTTTTAAATATATTTCTATTTATTTTAATGAAAGATATACAGAAAGAGAAAGAGAGAGAGACCAGAGTACTGCACAGCTGTGGTTTATGGTGGTACTAGGGATTGAACCTGGGACCTTGGAGCCTCTGGCATGAAAGTCTCTTTACATAACCATTATGCTGTCTCCTCAGCCTCAGAATGCCTTCTCAATTCATGTTTAAAAGTTGTGCAGCAGAATGGGAGAAGATCTTTACATGCCATACATCAGACAAGAGGCTAATAACCTTGCCAAACTCAACAACAAGAAAACAAATGATTTTATCCAAAAAACAGGGAGAGGATATGAATAGAATATTCACCACAGAAGAGAGCCAAAAGGCCAACACACGTATGAAAAAAAAATGCTCCAAGTCGAGGTTGTGGGGACAGAGGAACCCTTTACATTGCTGGTGGGAATGTAAATTGGTACAGCCTCTGTGGAGAGCAGTCTGGAAAACTCTCACAAGGCTACATATGGACCTTCCATATGATCCAGTAATTCCTCTCCTGGGGTTATACCCCAAGGACTCCATAACACCCAACCAAAAAGAGGTGTGTACTCCTATGTTCATAGCAGCACAATTCATAATAGCTAAAACCTGGAAGCAACCCAGGTGCCCAACAACAGATTGAGTGGCTGAGAAAGCTGTGGTATATATACACAATGGAATACTATGCAGCTATCAAGAACAATGAACCCACCTTCTCTGACCCATCTTGGACAGAGCTAGAAGGAATTATGTTAAGTGAGCTAAGTCAGAAAGATAAAGATGAGTATGGGATGATCCCACCCATCAACAGAAGTTGACTAAGAAGATCTGAAAGGAAAACTAAAAGCAGGACCTGACCAAATTGTAAGTAGGGCACCAAAGTAAAAACCCTGAGGCAAGGGGTGGACATGCAGCTTCCTGGGCCAGTGGGGGGTGGGAGTGGGTGGGAGGGATGGGTCACAGTCTTTTGGTGGTGGGAATGGTGTTTATGTGCACTCCTAGTAAAATGTAGTCATATAAATCACTAGTTAATTAATACGAGAGGGGGGAAATTGATTGTATGTCTCGAAGTTTTTCAAGACACAAACTGAATCTTTTCAATATATAGGCTGTGTAATTGATATGCAGACTCTCTCAAAAGCCTAGACCAAGTAGATCAGAAGCAACCAATAGCACAGATATATACAAGATACTGGGTACTGTACAGCAAACCCTAACAAAGGGACTTTTCAAAGTTAACCCAATTACCAAATAATGTGATGATAACATTAACTATCGAGTGTCTTTTTGAACCCTAAGACAATAGGAACCTCACATCTCCACTATAGAGCCCCTACTTCCCCCAGTCCTGGAACCCTTGGATAGGGCCCACTTTCCTGTATGCCTCTCCCAATCCATATCAAATAATATTGCATCTGCCGATCACAACCTAACCAACACAATGATTGCCACCTCAACATGCTTCACTTCAGACTGTGTCCAGAGACTTCACGTGTGGAATGATAACCCTTCAGCTTCATTACTCGGGTGAGACCTTTCCTTTTATAGTATACTCTAATTCCATCTCAGGTGGTTCACTTCCTAACAAAGTCCCAAAACCTAGATATACACCAGTTTCTGTGAGAGAGATCATATGTTCACATGTATCCGTAAACTACTGCAAAATATATACCTGAAAGCAGAAGTACACTAGAGTTTGCAGTGAGTATCCCCCTAACACTTCCTCTCCACTATTCCAAGCTTTGGGTCCATGATTGCTCAACAACTTGTTTGGCTTCATATGTTAACTCTCTTTTCAGTCACCAGGTTCCAGATGTCATCAGGATGCCGGCCAGGCTTACCTAGACTGAAGACCCCACCAATGTGTCCTGGAGCTCTGCTTCCCCAGAGACCCACCCTACTAGGGAAATAGAGAGGCAGACTGGGAGTATGGACCGACCAGTCAACGCCCATGTTCAGCGGGGAAGCAATTACAGAAGCCAGACCTTCTACCTTCTGCAACCCACAATGACCCTGGGTCCATGCTCCCAGAGGGATAGAGAATGGAAAAGCTATCATGGGAGGGGGTGGGATATGGAGAATGGGTGGTGGGAATTGTGTGAAATTGTACCCCTCCTACCCTATGGTTTTGTTAATTAATACTTTCTTAAATAAAAAAAAAATTTTTTTAATGTTCCAAGTCATTGCTTGTCAGAGAAATGCAAATAAAGATAACAATGAGATACCACTTCACTCCTATGAGAATGTTATACATCAGAAAAGATAGCAGTAACAAATGCTGGAGAGGTTGTGGGGACAAAGGAACCCTCCCACACTGCTAGTGGGAATGTAAATTAGTACAACCCCTGTGGAGAGAAGTCTGGAAAAGTCTCAGAAGTCTAGAAATGGACCTACACTATTATCCTGCAATCCTTTCCTGGGGATATATCCTAAGGAGCCAAACACATCCACCCAAAAAGATTTCTGTATACCTATGTTCATAGCAGCACAATTTGTAATGGCCAAAACCTGGAAGCAACCCAGGTGTCCAACAACAGATGAGTGGCTGAGCAAGTTGTGGTGTATATACACAATAGAATAATTCTCAGGTATTAAAACTGGTGACTTCACCATTTTCAGCCCACCTTGGATGGAACTTAAAGAAATCATGTTAAGTCAAGTAAGTCAGAAACAGATGAATATGGGATGATCTCACTCATAGACAGAAGTTGAAAAAAAAAGATCAGAAGAGAAAACACTAAGCAGAATCTGGTTGGAGTTGGTGTATTGCACCAAAGTAAAAGTCACTGGAGTGGGTAAAAGGAGGGTTCTGGTCCTGAAACATGATGACAGAAGACCTAGTGGGGGTTGTATTGTTATGTAGAATATGGGAAACATTATGCATGTACAAACTATTCTATTTACCGCTGACTATAGAACATTAATCCCCCAAAAATAAATTTGTAAAATAGTTGTGCAGATATCAGTGTTTATAGCAGCACAGCTTGTAAATAATCCAAATTTGGAAGCACCCAGATGCCCAATGACAGATAAACGGTTAAGGAAGTTATGGTACATATACACAATGGAGTACTATGCACCTGTTTAAAATAATGATGTCATCTTTGCAATACATAGTCAGAGCTCGTGAATATCATGTTGAATGAGACAAGCCAGAAAGAGAAAAACCAATACCAAATGATCTCACTTAAAAATAAAAAGCCGGGGAGTTGGGCTGTAGCGCAGCAGGTTAAGCGCAGGTGGCGCAAAGCACAAGGACCGGCATAAGGATCCCGGTTCGAACCCCGGCACCCCACCTGCAGGGGAGTCGCTTCACAGGCGGTGAAGCAGGTCTGCAGGTGTCTATCTTTCTCTGCTCCTCTATGTCTTCCCCTCCTCTCTCCATTTCTCTCTGTCCTATCCAACAACGATGACAACAACAATAATAACCACAACAATAAAACAACAAGGGCAACAAAAGGGAATAAATAAATATTTAAAAAATAAAAAAAGTTAAAAAAAAGAAAAAATAAAGAAAAAAATAAAAAGCCTAGGTTGCATTGTTATATGGAAAACTGAGAAATGTTATGCATGTACAAACTATTGTATTTACTGTTGTGTGTAAAACATTAATTCCCCAATAAAGAAATTTAAAAAAATTAAAAGCCTGAAAATAAAGAACAGTAAGCAAAAACATATGGTGGAACTTAGACTGGGCAAAGAACTCTGGGGAAGGAGTGACAGGGACAAGATAAAGGAATGCTGGGATCCTACTGTATCTCCTAGACAACAATCAAGAGGAGATGATCCCTATGTGTTAACCTTATGTGTTAAAGATTATACTGTAAACCATTAACTTCCTCATTAGTTTTTTCAGTTGTTCAGACAAACAGCAAAAATAAAAACTGAGCTGGTATTTAACATAAAATCCTAGGTTATATTATTTCTCTTTAATGTATACTGTGAACTTCTTTCTTCTTTGAAGCTCTTGACTCTGGTGGTTCTTGTAGTTACTGCTTAGCTAAAGGGTCAGAACTCAACAAGACTTTTAACTATTGAAAGTGAGTTTAAAATTATCTTTTCCAGACAAGGATTGTGAAAATGAAGGAAGGTATATTTATATATTTGAATTAACCCTGGCTTTCTCTGGTTTGAAAAAAAAAAAAAAGAAGAAGAAGAGGTCTGACTCTGGATCATTTTGCAGGCAGAGCTCACAACATCTTCTGATGAGTGAGTCTGTGCTCTGAGAGTCTGGTAAGGAGACATGTAGAGACCTGGAACTGGATAACCTGATTTCTTTTTTCTTTCCTTGTCAATGGGAGTTAAGACACTCATCTTTCTGTCTCATTGCCTATTAGTGTTCAGAAGACATCTGTAGAAACTCAACCATGAAATCTGGGTGATGAAAGCGGTGTCCATAGTGCCTTCCAGAAAGGTTTCACCCCTAGGAAGTTCCACCATTATGCTTTGGCAGGTCTGATTCTCCAGCTCTGTTTGCAGCATGTCTGAGCTGGGAAGTCTGTATTTGGGGCTCACAGTCTCCTTTCTCTTCTTCTTTCTTCCTTCCTTTCTTTCTTTCTCTTTCTTTCTTTCTATATTTCTTTCTTTCTTCTTTCTTCCTTCTTTCCTTCCTTCCTTTCTTTTTCTTTCTTTCTCTTTCTGCCTCTCTTTGTTTTCTTTCTTTCTCTCTCTTTCTTTCTTTCTTTCTTTCTTGCCTCCAGGGTTATCACTGGGGCTCAGTGCCAGCACTATGAACCCACCACTCCTGGCAACTATTTTTTCTTTGTTGTCTTTCTTCCTTCCTTTCTTTCTTTCTTCTTCTATGTTATTTGATAGGACAGAGAGAAATTGAGAGAGGTTGGGGGAGATAGAGAATGAAAGAAGAAGATAGAGTGGTGAAGCAGGTCTGCATGGCTGACAGCCTTCTAAGCATGTGCTTACTCCTAGATTTCTGACTTGTCTCATCTGGAAAGAAAAGAATTAACAACCAGCCTAGTGTGTTTATGTATCAGTGCTTATATTTATTCTCTCCTCTAGTGTAAGTGCTTTCATTCCCCGTAGGAAGCCCTGCCTTATCTTTCCAAACTTGCCCAAATACCTTTTCCTCTGTGAAGGCTTCCCTGGAACCAGTGAATTAATTATGTTTTCTTCTGTATTCCAACTGAACTGTGCATATCTGTTAAAGAACTTGTAAATTTTACTATGTGTGTGTATGTGTGTTTTTCTTACTTGAAACACTTCAGAGCAAGTGTTATTTGTGTCTGAATCATCAGCACTTAGTCTCAATCCTAGTTTAATTAATGCTTCTTCTGTGTACTAAGAAATCAAAACTTAGAAAAAACTCTAAAAAAAAACTGCAATATTATTTAACCTTATCTAGGTTAGATTTACAGCCACTAGAATTTGGCAAGGGAACAAACTAACACAGAAATTATTGTGCCCTATGTGAGTAATGAATTTTGTGCAGAATGGTGGAGGTAAGTAAATCTTTTCTGTTTTGCCATCATAATCAGAGAATGTTCTTCCTTGGAATGAAAGGGGTCATGTCCTTCCCAGGATCATGGTCTTCTTGAAAGTATGGGTAATACTACTTTCTCCTTTGAATGAGACTTTAATAAAAACTTTCCAGAACTAGTCACTCAAAAAGCATACAGAGCCAAATTATCTTTATGCAGCCATCGCAGAAAACTCAAGTGTTTACAGTACTAGAGGTTCAATATGATGTTATCATCCAATGTTCTATACAAATGCCTGCTTTCATTAGATTTTGATTGGAGATATACCTGGATCTTTATGTATTTGAAAACATTCAGAATAAACCTTCTATTGTAAAAAAAAAAAAAAAAAAAAAAGCCATGTGCTAAACTTACATACAAATGCGTGCCATAAAGTGTCCAAGTGGACAGAGATTGAAGACATAAATATAAGAGAAAGGCTTGGTGAATAAGGGCAAGAGACTGGCATACTTAACGATGACTCTTTAGTCACTATGAGGCCACCCCATCAGCTGGGGGCCCTAGTCAGAGTGTCCCGAGATTCCCAAACAGACATGATGGGCCTAGACCTAAATCCCTCTCTCCATTGTTACCAGTCATTTCTATCAGGAACAACAAAATAGACCCCTTTGTGGACCCCCATAGGACCTTGCCCTCAACCTGGATCAACAATGGTAGAGAATGCTCCATCCTCCAGATGGAAAACATACTCTATGCTACACCCCAGGAAGGAGGGTTGATATTGGGGCAGCATGGAATGTTCCTATTCATGACCACAGAATGTGAGCTCAGATCTAGAGGGATGCAGAGATCACATAGGCTCTTAAGATAATTATGGGCCCCAGATCACATCAAATCAATAGGGTTTACAGTCAACAATATTTATACCCCTTTCCCATATTAAGGAGCTACTCTCTTCCCTGATCCAGATTTCTGGTCCTTTTCCCAGCCATGACATCATCTCCCCAGACAATAACTTGGATCCACTGGCATATCAGATTTCAGGCTCAGGGGCAAAAAGTAAAAGGAAAGAAAAAATAATGATAACTAGTATAGCCACAGGCCCTTTGGAATGTAACTAAAACATGCCTACTAGCTATCTACAAAATGGAGGACCCCCAAGTCTTCATCTACACTATTCCAGCCCTTAGGTCCATGATTGGTCAACAATTTGTTTGACTTTATATCTTAACTCTCTTTTCAACCACCAGGTTCCAGATGCTACCATGATGCCAACCAGACTTCCCTGGACAGACAACCCCACCAATGTGTCCTTAAGCTCCGCTTCCCCAGAGCCCTTCCCCACTAGGGAAAGAGAGAGACAGGCTGGGAGTATGAATCAACCTGTCAAAGCCCATGTTCAGCGGGGAAGCAATTACAGAAGCCAGACCTTCAACCTTTTGCATCCCACAATGACCTTGGGTCCATACTACCAGAGGGTTAAAGAACAGGAAAGCTATCAGGGGAGAGGATGGGATACATATTTCTGGTGGTAGGTATTGTGCAAAGCTGTACCCCTCTTATCCTATGGTTTTGTTAATATTTCCTTTTTATAAATAAAAATTTTTTAAAAAGACAGAGACAGGCTTGGGTAAGTAAGGCATACATTCCCATGGGAATATACTGCTGCTGCCAACAAAAACCATGGGAAAAACTTCTATGATTCAGACTAAAATAAAATCTGCAAAGGAGTCAAAATACACATGAATCATCTGTCTCACCATTTACCATGATTATTAGTATCTCCAAGTCAAAAGCTGTCCAAGAGTCATAATTAAAAACAGCTTGCTATGACAACTGGAGATGTTTACACTAAATAATCTCCCCCACTAAGAAATTCCAAAAGCTTCCAACATGCACTACACAGCATCATATTCCATTGGTGGGTAAGATTCATGAGAT
This sequence comes from Erinaceus europaeus, assembly GCF_950295315.1. NCBI lineage: Eukaryota > Metazoa > Chordata > Mammalia > Eulipotyphla > Erinaceidae > Erinaceus > Erinaceus europaeus. The sequence goes on from NC_080169.1 coordinate 106,445,766, forward strand.
GTGGCAAAGCAATCTCTATTAGCCAGACTTTTGACCCCTTCCCAGTTTTAGTCAAGGTGATCTGCTCACTGCCTGACATATATTCCAGTTCATTCTTAACTCTAAACTCATATACCGTGTCTCTCTCTCCCAGGGCATTTTCCTCCATTTTTTAATCTACTCATATCAAATGGTTCTTGAATCCCATCTGCAGTACCACCTAATGCGTTGAGTTTGCCATGACCTCAGGCCATATATGGTATCTCTCTACCCTGAATTTGTATACAGTCTGTTGAACACTAGAATCTCAAGGTCAACTTTGTTTTGAAACCAGTCCATCATTTCTGGATCCTTTTTGGGTTCCATGCACAGTGCTTAGAGGATATTGGAAATTTCTTATTGATATCAAGTATTTTCTTTAGTGTTTGGAACACTTATTTCCTTCCCAAAGATGACCCAAATAACTAGTAGCATTATAAACAACACACACACACACAAACACAAACACACACACACACACATATATATATATATATATATATATATATATATATATATATATAATTTTAAGGTACTGGCATTGGGGGTGGTGTGTTACACTGACTTTTTTTGTGGCAATAGCTAATTGAAGTGCATGCCAGTAGCTCCACAAACGGTCCTATTTCTCCAAGTTCTACTTACTTCCCAGAAAATATCATGTTGTACTCTAAAAGATGCAAGTGCATTATTTTCCACTGAGTTTTTAGGTCAAATAAGATAGATGTCTTCAGACAATTTTTTTTCCAGTTTTCCAGTTTTTCTGATATCTTGCTTCCCTCTGACTATTGGGAGTGCCTAGGAACTAACATGGTTCTTTATGCTAATTTCTTATTTGATTGAAGGCTCAGAAGAATTTGATTGCTATGCTTAAATCAGCTAATATGGAGATGCTGTGGGTAGAGAACCTTAGCTAGTTGTCAGGACTCTGAGATTAGACACATTCTAGGATGGACAGAGGATAACCACAGTCACTATATGGTTGACCAGCAGAGGTCAGGTGGGACACACAGCATATCCCAAGCTTGGACAATGTCAAATGTGTGCTAATTCATTCCAACTTCTAGCAGTATTTGTTTCCAAAATTATGCATTATATAAAAAGGGACCAAGAAGACTAAAATTCTCTTTTAAGTAAAATATACACCAGGAGTAAATGTTAAAATACAAATAACAGGAGGTTGTACCTCACACCGATGAAGATTAGAATACATTTCTTTTTTATTTATATTTATAAAAAGGAAACACTGACAAAATTATAGGATAACAGGGGTACAACTCCACACAATTCCCACCACCAGAACTCCGTATCCCATTCCCTCCCCTGATAGCTTTCCTATTTTTTAACCCACTGGGAGTATGGACCCAAGGCCATTATGGGGTGCAGAAGGTAGAAGGTCTGGCTTCTGTAATTGCTTCCCATTGAACATGGATGTTGATAGGTCAATCCATATTCTCAGCCTGTCTCTCTCTTTCCCTAGTGAGGCAGAGCTCAGGGGAAGAAGGGCCCCAGGACACATTGGTGGGGTTGTCTGCCCAGGGAAGTCTGGTTGGCATCATGGTAGCATCTGGAACCTGGTGGCTGAAAAACAGTTAACATATGAAGCCAAACAAATTGTGCACTAATCATGAACCTAAAGGCTGGAATATTGCTGACGAAGATTTGGAGGTCTCTGTTTTGAAGATAGCTAGTAGGCCTATTTTAGTTACATTCCAAAGGGCCCATTACTATACTAGCTTTTTCCTGAGCCTGATATTTGATATGCAGGTGGACCCAAGTTGTTGGCTGGGGATACATTTCTAAGGGAGAAAACACCAGGGTAAGGGTGCCTAAAACTGTCACTGTCCACCACCTCAACATGTTTCACTTCAGACTTTGTCTAGAGTCTTCAGGTGTGGAATGACAACCCTTCAGCTTCATTACTTGGGTGAGACCTTTCCTTTTATAGTACACTCTAATTTCATCTCAGGTGGTTCACTTTCTAACAAAGTCCCAAAACCTAGATATACACCAGTTTCTGTGAGAGAGATCATATGTTCACACGTATCCGTAAACTACTGCAAAATATATGCCTGAAAGCAGAAGTGCACTAGAGTTTGCAGTGAGTACACCCCTAACATTTCCTCTCCACTATTCCAAGCTTTGGGTCCATGATTGCTCAACAATTTGTTTGGCTTCGTATGTTAACTCTCTTTTCAATCACCAGGTTCCAGATGCTGGCCAGGCTTCCCTGGATTGAAGACCCCACCAATGTGTCCTGGAGCTCTGCTTCCCCAGAGACACACCTTACTAGGGAAAGAGAGAGACAGACTGGGAGTATGGACCGACCAGTCAACGCCCATGTTCAGCGGGGAAGCAATTACAGAAGCCAGACCTTCTACCTTCTGCAACCCACAATGACCCCTGGGTCCATGCTCCCAGAGGGATAGAGAATGGGAAAGCTATCAGAGGAGGGGGTGGGAAATGGAGATTGGGTGGTGGGAATTGTGTGGAGTTGTACCCCTCCTACCCTATGGTTTTGTTGATTAATCCTTTCTTAAATTAAAAAAAAAGAAATCTAAACAAAAAACTGTCACTGTCCAAATATGAATATGTCAGGTACATTCTTTTGATGCCTCTTTGTATTATTTGTCAAAAGAATGTACCTGACAGACAAACAGCATATATTTTGCAAACACAGATGCAAAGGTAACAATCACTAGGATTTCTAATAACAACTATTAGGACTCTCATTTCACAAACATCTCATAAAAACTGCAGCAAAGGTGGGCGCGAGGAATAACATCATTGCAAGACTGGCCAGCTCCTCATGGGGCGCGAGCGCTTCCACACTACAATCATCATCTCTGGCATTATGCTATTCCACTGCAGAATACTGTGCCCCAGTATGGTTCCGTAGCCCCCATGTCCACTTGGTCGATTCCAAATTATATTCCTCCATGAGGATAATTTCTGGAACCATCCATTCCACCCCGGTTCCATGGCTGCCAGTTCTTAGCAACATCGCCCCGCCAGATATTCGTCGGGATGCGGCATCATCTAAGTTCATTTCCCACGTCTGTGCTCGACCGGACCTGCCAATATACATGGATATCTTTGCCCACCCTGTCCAACGCTTGACGTCTCGTCACCCAATCTGGTCCTCTACGCCTACACTGAACTTCTCTGTTCCAGTCTCTTGGAAACAGAGCTGGCAGTCAGCTGAGGTAAAGAACAAACACCTCATCACAGACCCCTGCAAGCGTCAACCCGGCTTTGACCTAGCACCTTATGATTGGGCCCTCCTCAATCGCTATCGAACAGGCCATGGCCGGTGCGCCGCTATGTTCCATCGCTGGGGAGCCAGAGACGACCCGAACTGCCCCTGCGGCTCCAGACAGACTATGACCCACATAGTCAACGACTGCCACCTCTCCAGATTCAAAGGAGGTCTCGAAACTTTACATCAGGCTCAACCTGATGCTGTTGACTGGCTATGGAAGAAGGGCAAACGCTAGAAGAAGAAGGACGTCTGGAATCAGAAACCTCAATAATTCAGTGAAAGACTACTTAAAATTTGAAAATAGGAGGATGTCATCAAGGGGGTCAGAAAAAAAACCAGAAGCAGGGGCGCCATTTTGTTTAAGTAAAGGAAGCATTTCTATAGCTACATGCAGATTTAGAGGAACCAGACAGGTATGTTATGGTCCCAGTGACTAGGAACAGCCTGGGAATGATATTAATCCCAGGTATGGACAGCAGGGGGAGACAACCCTACTAACAGGGTATGGCTAAGAGCTAGAGTCAAGAGGGGCTTCCCAGAACATCTAAAATGGACCCTCCTCCAACGCAGGGCAGATGGCTAAGAAGCACATGAAAAGATGCCCATCCTTATGACTTTAAAAAAACTGCAAAGCAAAATGAAAATAGCATATCACTTCATACTTGTGAAGATGATTCAAAAGACAAGAAACATATATACTGGCAGAAATGGAAATTGATGCAGCCATGATGGAAAGCATCATGAGCCTTTCTGAACAAACAAAACAGGAGTCCTATACAACCCGGTCATTTCACTTCTGGGTATGAGCCTTGTATTTATAGCAACATTAGTTTTGATAGGCAAGAGTCAGAAACAGTCTAAGTGACCATCACATATGGTTGATTCAAAGGAGGTCTCGAAACTTTACATCAGGCTCAACCTGACGCTGTTGACTGGCTATGGAAGAAGGGCAAATGCTAGAAGAAGAAGACATATGATTGAATAAAGATGGGGGTGGTAAATCAGGTAAAAGAGGATCTGATACATGAAGCAGGGCAGAATTGGATTCTTAGTGATGTGTGTGTGTGTGTGTGTGTGTGTGTGTGTGTGTGTGTGTGACTTTCATTGGTGCACACCTGAAATTTATGTAATGTTAAAATGCTACATAATGTTACATAGAAAGAAGGACTTTTTGAGAAGCAGAGATGGCACAGAGATTATACAAAAAAGACTTTCTTGCTTGAGGCTCTAAGGACCCATATTCAGTCCCCTGTACCACCATAAGCCAGATCTAAGCAATATACTAGTATATATATGGGTTGTGGAGTTCTGGTAGCGAGAATTGTGTGGAATTGTACCCCTCTTGTCCTATGGTCTTGTGAATATTTCCATTTTATAAACAAACAAACAAACAAACAAACAAAGGCAAGCAGGAATGGTGGATTTGTAGAGCTGGCGCTGAGGTCCAGCAATAACCCTGGTGGTGATAAAAAAATAAGTCACAAAATTTTAAAAAGAAAGTAATTATAGGGAGTCGGGCTGTAGCGCAGCGGGTTAAGCGCAGGTGACGCAAAGCACAAGGACCGGCATAAGGATCCCGGTTCGATCCCGGCATAAGGATCCCGGTTCGATCCCGGCATAAGGATCCCGGTTCGAACCCCGGCTCCCCACCTGCAGGGGAGTCGCTTCACAGGCGGTGAAGCAGGTCTGCAGGTGTCTATCTTTCTCTCCTCTCTGTCTTCCCCTCCTCTCTCCATTTCTCTCTGTCCTATCCAACAACGACAACAACAACAATAATAACTACAACAATAAAACAACAAGGGCAACAAAAGGGAATAAATAAATCAAATAAAATATTTTTAAAAAAGAAAGTAATTATAAGGGTTAGAAATAAGTTCCTTTTGCTGACTGTGCTTCAAAACTGTAAATATATGTGGTTTATTATGTTACTATCCAGTAAAAGTGTAACAGAAAAAAAAAATATATATATATATATATATATCAGTAGGAACTTCTCAGCAGTAACTGTAGCTGTGGAGACAATGTCACTGATAGAAGCATAGTGAAGTAGCAGTGTGTATGAGGGAATAACACTCTGGCATCCATCTCCTTCTTTCTGGTCTCTCCTGGTGTCCCCTACTGGCCAGAGGGTGCCACAGTACAGACGATAAACATTAGTTTTCCAAGATAAAGAAAACAGCAGGGAACAGAAAACAGATTTGGGAAGAACAGAAGAACAGCTACAACAGATGCTTACTAATCCTTAGAAAAGGAAACCTGGGGGAGGAAGAGTAAGAAAGATGCTATGTTTGCTAGGATACTAGTTATAGAAAGTGTACGAAGTCATTCACTTTGAAATGATTGAAAAAGATGTGAAGAAATGGAAAACCCTTAACTGGCCGAGCAGGTACATTTGTGTTGTACTATGCAGACCTCAAGGATCGTTCTACAATCATCCTAAGACCCACCGGTAGCTCTAGAAGGCAACAGTGAAATTAACATTAAAGAAAGTGGGAGGACAGCTATTTGGAGGAAGGCTACAGTTCAGAATTGAATCGATAAACTTGGAATTCGGGTCTAAGAAGAAATATTTGAATGAAAAGGAATGCAAAGCACATCTTGGTACCAGAAGGCTCCAGGCAGCTATAGTTGTAAAACTCTAACATTATTTCGACTTTGAGATACTCTTCTGATTCTTGACCGGTAGACGTATCCCACAGTTATTTACCAGACTTACCACACTTGTGTGTAAAACCCAAAACCCAAACTTGCCAAAATATTTTAGTTGAGAGTGTGAAGTGGAAGAATTACTAAAGACCCCTGGGACCACACCTCCCTCCATTCCTGGACATACAATAGGATCAGCTGTCTCTTATCAATAAAATTAATTCTTCCTTTCTATTCTTGTTTCCCCAAAGAGGAAGAGAATAGTAAGTAAAATTAAAACATAAATACACTGGTGTATTTTAATACACATAATTACCTTAATATGATAGGATGCAATCTTAAACATTATACCAATTTGCTTTGAGAAATCAAAGCACTTGTTGATTCCATCTGAACTCAGTTACTGAAATGCATTTTCTTGATTTGGGGATTATTCCTTAAAAATAAATCTTTGTCTAAGAGAAATTCTGGAACAGTCATTATTTCCCTAGCTTATAAATTTGTGTTGAGTATACTGGTTTACACGGCTTTATGATTTCAAGGTACAATTCCTCTGCAGTATCACCAGGCCCAGTGACTTTCCACCAAAGTCTCCTGGTTACCTCCCCCTCCCAGTCCTCTTCTCACCCTCCCCCATTGATGATTTCAGCTAAGAAGTCAGGGTCTAAATGCATTCCTCCCTTTGATTTTTACCTGTCCCCTTACTTTGTCTCTTTGTATCCCATATATAAGTGAGACCATCTTGTGTTTGTCTTTTTTCTGAGTTATTTCACTTAACATAATCTCCTCCAGATCCACCCAAGTTTTAGCAAAAGGAATGATCTCATGCTTTCTCATAGCTGAATAATATTCATTGCTGTATGCAATGAATATTATTATGCAATTTCTATGTCACTCCTCTGTCAATAGACACTTGGATTGGTTTCACTACCAACTATTATAAATAGTACTGAAGTGAACATAGGTGTGCATAAAACTTTACACATACTTTTGTGTGTTTGGGTTCAATACATAGAAGTGGAATTACTAGCTGATGTGACAATTTTTTTTAGAAAACTTCATGTTTTCCATGGGGACCAAACCAAGCCAATTAACAATCGCACTAATAGTGTACAAGGGTTTCCTTATCTCTGCATCCTCACCAGCACTTGTTTTCGTCCTAATGTGTGACACTTTTACAGGTGTGAAGAGGTAGGTAGTTCATTGTTGTCTTTATTTGCATTTTTCTGATAATCAGCAATTTTGAACTTGCCCCCCCCCCCGCCGGCTTCCAGCCTTATTGCTGGGGCTCAGTGCCTGCACTACCACTGCTCCTCTGTCCATTTTTTTTCAATTTTTTGGATAGGACAGAGAGAAATTGAGAGGGGAGGGGGACATAGGAGGAACAGAAATAGGCACTTGCAGACCTACTTGACCACTTGTGAAGTAATACCCCTGCAGGTGGGGAGCCGGGGGCTTGAACCACGTTCCTTGTGCAGGCCCTTGTGTTTAGTACTTTGTGTATTTAACCTGGTGTCCAGCACCCCTTGAACATTTTTTTCATCTGTCTTTCGGCCATCTGCATCTCCTCCATGGTGAAGAATCTAGAACCTCCTCCATTTCCTTTTTTTTAAATGGAATTATTCAATTGCTTTGTTGCTGTTTGTGTTTGCTTTGTTGCCATTGGAAATTTAATGTTCTGGGGTGAACTTTTCAGTCAGAAAGAAAGAGATAGAAACAGAGGGAAAGCTCCCACTGCACTAAAGCTTCCCCATAATGTGTTGAGGTGCCTCACTGGCAGCTGGTTAGTACTCATGGCAGACCATTTCTAGTGGTCTTAAGAGGGGAAAAAAAGCATAAAAATCACTCAAGAACAAGTTTTTTTTTTTCCTTCTTTACTTTAATATAACATAACTTTATTAGTGATTTGCAAAATTCTAAGATTACCAGGGCATAGTCCCACACCACCCCCAATGTCAAAGTCTGTGCCTCCACCCCCAATAGAAGAACAAACTTTCTTGAATCAACATCAGTCATTGTATTTTTGTAGTTCCTTGGTACCTTGTGTGTGTGAGGGGGACTCTCCTCCGCCCAAGTTCCTGTACGTTCCATTGTTTCCCAATTTAGGGCATAAAAGTAGTTCAACTCTTTAGTTGCACGTCAGTTGGACCAAAGCTCATCAGCTCAAGCAGAAACAGGAACGTGTTACAAAACATGAAGGGAAGGTACTATGTGGACATTTTATCCCAAGAACGTTAAACATCTGTTTCCATTTTTCCTTTTGAAGGGGTTAATCCTGTGGTTTTCAAGCCAGTCAAGAAATAAGGATGATGAAACTGCATAACATGAGAGAGAAAGATCATTTTATTGTAGTATAGAGAAAAAGATCTCATATATTAGTAAGAGGCTTCATTCTTTTTTTAAAAATTTTTTATATTTATTTTCCTTTTTGTTGCCCTTGTTGTTTTTATTGTTGTTGTAGTTATTATTGTTGTTGTTATTGATGTTGTTGTTGCTGGATAGGACAGAGAGAAATGGAGAGAGGAGAGGAAGACACAGAGGGGGAGAGAAAGAGAGACACCTACAGACCTGCTTCACCACTTGTGAAGCGACTCCCCTGCAGGTGGGTAGCTGGGGGCTCAAACCAGGATCCTTACTTGAGGCTTCATTCTTATAATTCCCTCCCTGATCTCTTTCCAGTCTTCTGAGAATATAAGCACACGTTTCTTTGCCTCTCCTTAGCCTCACCTTCCATGACAGCTAAGAGGTTGAAAAGAAGCTAAGAGGGAAGGATGGCTATTAAAAGGGTTATATTTATGCTTCCATAAATCATCACTCTCCTATGTTGGCCTTCTGATTTCCTCTCATAACCAGCAAGTTTGTGGCATTTTGTTTGTTTGCTTGCTTGCTTTCCCTGAGTATCAAACATTTATAATTTTTTAATTAGTTATTCTTCAGATGAGATGTAATTTAGCTATTGCAAGCTCAGGAACTTTACTAAGTAAAAAAAAAAAAAAGGAGATTATACCGGTCTCTGTACCATAAGACATGTCCATAACTCATGGCAGTAAAATGGCTTATTTAAATTCACGCAAGGTGCCTTAAGGGATGACATCTGGTAGCTTATGTTTCCACAAGAGTTATAAATATTCACTCTGCCCACCACAAGTATTCATTGATTTTAATTTGTGATTATAACTATCCAAGCTCTAGAATAAGAGGTGACTAAGAGAGTTGGTATATCCAGCCCACCACTGTCTGGGAAGATTCCTATGAAATGAACATGTGGAGAAGACACTCTCCACCCCAGCCACACTGGAATTATTTTCCATTTCCAGTAAGCCTTTCAATGATTTTTTTCTATTGCTTTTTTACAAAACATGTGCATGTGTGGAAATTTTCAACAGGTTAGTGAAACCCATAGTCAACTCTCAGCTTCAACTATTAACCTTCTACCATTCTTTTTTGTGTGTGTGTGTGTTTTATTTATTTTTTTTTAATTTATTTTTTATTTAAGAAAGGATAAATTAACAAAACCATAGGGTTGGAGGGGTACAACTCTACACAATTCCCACCACCCAATCTCCATCTCCCACCCCCTCCCCTGATAGCTTTCCCATTCTCTATCCCTCTGGGAGCATGGACCCAGGGTCCTGGGTTGCAGAAGGTGGAATAACCTTCTACCATTCTATTTCTTCTGTACCTTTTACTCTGCAGCCTCCTCCAGGTCCGTTATCATTATTTTGACAGGTGAGCGGCTAAGAGAGTTGTAGTTCATGTACACAGTGGAATACTACTCAGTTATAAGAAATGATGACTTCTTTGCCACATCTTGGATGGAACTTGAAGGAATCATATTAAGTGAGATAAGCTAGGAGGAGAAGGACAAATACTGGATTATTTATTTCGCTGTCAGGTGCAGGATGAAACATGGGGGCCAGGCATAACCTGTTGCAGCAAAGTCAAGGACTTTGGTGGGGATGAGAAGAGTGTGAGGGGCTTGGGAGAGGTTTTGGGAGACTGTGTTATGTATGGTAAAGGATGATTTAAATTTTTGATGGGTGTGGTGGACAGACATCAGTGGCAGGGAGATAAGAAGTTGTATCCATGGGGCAATAATGGTCTCTTATTTCCCTAATAAAACAGTATTGAAAAGAAAACACTAGGAGCACACCAGGCAGTCCACACAGTTTTATGTCCCAGGCTCCCAAGCACTGGTATAAACTTTCATGTTATGGAATCTCCCCTTCTCTCTGTCTCTATCTGAGATAGCTGGCCCAGAGCAGTGAATCTATTGTACCACCACCAACAAAAACCAAATAAAAGAAATAAACAAAGGGTTCTTGTCAATAAAGTAAGAAATACAGATAAGGAATTCGTAGCTAACTATAGGTGGTTGCTGGTGCTTCGAGCAAGGGGATAGCATATGAAAAACATAGCAGGCCATAGTAATAAGCTCATGAAAACATGCTCATGAATTTTTAGAGAAATGCAAATTAATACTAAATTGGGAGAACAACTTCACACTCACTAAAATAGCTGATGGACTGGCGAAATATAGCTCACTAGGACAGTGCGTTGCTTTGTTAGGAGTGCGCCGCAGGTTCAACCCCTCCCCCATCACACTGAAGTAGCTTCGGTGGGTGCTATGGTTTTGGTTTGTTTGTTAGTTTTTTCACTCTCTGCCTCTTGCCTCTCTGTCTCTATCAAAAAACACACACACACACACACACACCAAAAACATAGTAATAATAAAAATAAAAATTGGAATAAATGCTATCATAGTTGAAACTGAACACAGAAAATATCAACTATGGGGCCTGGCAGTGGCACATCTGGTTAAGCGCACACATTACAGTGCACAAGGACCCAGGTTCAAGCCCCTTGTCCCCACATGCAAGGGGAAAGCTTCATGAATGGTGAAGCAAGCTGCAGGTGTCCCTCTACCTCTTTCCCTTTCTCTTGCCTCCTCCCCTCTCAATTTCTCTCTGTCTCTATCCAGAAATAAATAAGTAAAAGTATCAACTATTCATGAGAAAATTAATCTAGTTAAATTCACAGTTTGCTGGTAGGAGTGTAAAATGATATAATTACACGGGCAAAAACTGTGGTAATTTTCATAAATTTAGCTACATACTTACATTATGGGCCAGTGATTGCTGCCCTACATAATTATACACTATTAGTAAAAATATATGTTCACAAGATGACTTGTACTAGAATCTTCATAGGAGCTTCATTCAGAATAGGTCCATTCTGGAAGCAGTCCAGATGTCGATCAATAGGAGAAAGACAAGCAAGCTGTGGTGTATTTCCACTTGGCTATAAAAACGAATGATTTACCTACCAATATATCAACACATGGCAACATATCTGAATCTCACAAACATGCTGCGGGAAAAGAAGTTGGACAGTGAGGAGTGTGTAAAAGTTTTAAGTTTTCAGGACTGGATGGTGGTGCTCCCAGTTAAGCACATGTATCACCAAGTACAAGGACCCAATTTCTAGCCACTGCTCCCCACCTGAAGAAGGGTGCTTCCCTACCAGAGAAACTGGTCTGCAGATGTCTCTCTTTATCTCCCTCTCCTTTATAATTTTCTCTCTATTCTATCAAATATAATAGCAAGAAGAAAAAAAAAAGAATGGCTGCAGGGAATGGTGGATTCATTGTACTGGCACTGAGTCCCAGCAATAACCCTGGTGGCAATACAATAAATAAATAAAAAATAAAAAGTTGGAAGTTTTCTTATATGTGAAGTGCTAAAATAGGCAAAAACGAATCTGTGATAGAATAAAATCACTGGGTTCTTTTGGAGAACTGGAGAGAGATCACTCAGGGAGAAAGAAGGACTTGGACTCTTTCTCATGAGAGCATGGCTACCCGGATATGCCTATTGTTCAAGTATGACATGTCCATTCACATATATACCCACTGGACCTTAGAAACTGTCAAAACATAGATCTTTTGGGATAGTTGCTCATTTTCTTTGCATGAATCACTAGGATAGACATTCCAGATCTCAAGGTAAGTCCATTTTTGCTAGTTTTAGAACTTTCTATTATTTTTTATTTTTAAAAATTATCTTTATTTATTTATTGGATAGAGACAGCCAGAAATTATGAGGGAAGGGGGAGGCACAGAGGGAGATAGAGAGGGAGAGGGAAAGTGAAAGGGAGAGGGGGTGAGAGAAAGAGATCTGAAGCTCTGTTTCAACACACATGAAGCTTGTTCTTTGAAATATTGACTCTCCTAAAAGCTTAGACCAGGGAGAACAGAAGCAACTTGTGGCGTTACTTTATAAGACAGAGCTATATATAAATAATGTCAAAGTACATAAATTATGGTGAGGTCTTGTATGATACTGCCAATCCTAACAATGGGATTTTCAAAGTTAACCCAGTTGCCAAATAATTTGACTACAGCAATAACTATCTATTGTCTTCTTAAACCCTAAGACAGCAGGAACCTCCCACTTCCTCTATAAAGCCCATATCTCCCCCAGTCCTGGAACCTCTAGGGTGGGGCTCACTTTCCTGCATGCACTTTCCTGCATGCTTCTCTCAGTTCATACCAATTGATACTGCATCTGCTGATCCCAACCCAGTCAACGCAACAAGTACCACCTCGGCATGCTTCACTTCAGACTGTGTCCAGAGACATTAGGCACGGAATGTCAACCCTTCAGCCCCATTATTTGGGTGAAACCTTTCCTTTCTCATGGGCCTCCTTAATTCCATTTCGGGTGGTTCACTTCCTAACAAAGTCCCCAAACCTAGATATAGACCAGGTCCCATGAGATAGGACATATGTACACATGTATCCATAGTAGAAACTATTTCATTAGGTACTTTATGGTTTATTTCAGGTCTTTCTATTTGCTTCATTTATTTCCATCCATGACATCATCTCCCCAGATAATCACTTGGGTCCACCTGCATATCAGATATAAGGCTCAGGAAAAAACTAGTATAGTCATGGGCCCTTTGGAATATAACTAAAAACAGACCTACGAGTTATCTCCAAAACAGAGACCCCCAAATCTTCATCTGCAATATTATTGCCTTTAGGTTCATGATTAGTCAACAATTTGTTCTGCTTTTTATCTTAACTCTTTTTCAGCCACCAGGTTCCAGATGCTACCATGATGGCACATGTACAAGACTCTGGAGACACAAAAAAATTAAATTAAGTAGTCAGGTTATGCAGTGAGTCCTATGATAGAATAGAGACTGTGTGATGGTGAAAGGAGAACCAGGCAGACACAGCTGAGGTAAAGAACCATTTCCATTAACAAAGGAGAGAGGTTAAAAAGAATAGAATTCTGAAGCATGAATAATATGAATTTTCTGATTGTCCAGTAGGCAATGCAATAACAAATTTTTAAAAAGGATAACAATAACCAAGAATAACAAAGCAGCTGTGTCTTCTAGTTAATTCTGTCAGTTGTTCCAGAATGCTGCAAAGTGCATTTATTTTACCAGGTTCCTTGGGTCAGTTTAGATGGATTCACCATGATAACTTCCTGTCTCAAAACTACAATCATGAGTGAAAACCTGTATCTTGGAAGGTGAACCAAAAATGTCAATGAGATGAGAATTAAGTTCTCATGAGATGGCACTATCAACTCTACATAATATCCATTTCTTACCCCACTATGAACTTGTGGGAAATGATCACTCCTTTATTGAATGTTTTATGAATGGAGTGAGCAAAGCCTGCAGAACGCCTATTTCTCTTCCCTATGAGAAAAGAAGGGGGAAAAAAAATAAGGGCATCCAGAAGGTGTAATAGGTGTAGGTATGGCTAGAATGGGCATCAGCTTCTACATGGTATCTGTCACTCTTATTTAAGTGGCTGGACCACATGTTTCTCTGGCACACGTCATTTCATTTTCCTGATGAAAATTTTTAAATACCTGAAAACATAAACCCTCTGATCAATACTTTGATAGAAAGATGGAGGGAAAGCCTTTAAAAATGAAATAAAAAAATACCCATTTGAATCTTATAAAAACAAAGAAACAAACAAAAAAAGATGAGGTATATGCTCATTGAAGTGCTCAGCAATTAAAAAAAGATTTTTTTTAATTGTGTCTTTGGGGACAAAAGGGATGAACTGGAGGTGATTATGCTAGTGAAATAAGGAAGGAAGTAAAGAACAACTGCTAGATGATTTCACTCATATGTAGAATATAGAGAATTGAAACATGTGAAATTGGGGGGGGACAATATCTAAGACCTTTGGAGAAACCGTGGTTATCATTGGAGAAGTATGGGGGCACACAGTAGTGGGAATGGTGGGAATGATGTGGAACTATACCCCTATTACCTTATCGTAAATCACTAATGAAAAAAGAAAGAAAGAAAGAAAGAAAGAAAGAAAGAAAGAAAGAAAAGAAAAGGTATACAATGTAGAATATACTCAATAATGAAGATGTTGTCAAATAAGGTAAGTCTTGAATTTAAAACTTGATTTCCTTTTAATTTTGTATTTATTTATTCTTTTTTGTTGCCCTTGTTGTTTTATTGTTGTAGTAATTATTATTGATGTTGTTGTTGTTGGATAGGACAGAGAGAAATGGAGAGAGGAGGGGAAGACGGAGAGGCGGAGAGAAAGATAAGACACCTGCAGACCTGCTTCACTGTTTGTGAAGTGACATCCCTGCAGGTGGAGAGCCGGGGGCTCGAACCAGGATCCTTATGCCAGTCCTTGTACTTTGCACCACCTACACTTAACCCGCTGCGCTACTGCCCGACTCCCTAAAAACCAATTTCTATATTAACATGTCATCCACTCTGGAAATTATTGTATGTTGATTCTAGTCCTCATCCCACCCCACTTGACACAACTGTCCTCAAAGAAAACTAACCTAAAGACTTACCTACATTTACAGTCTGAAGTCAATGGTAAAAAAAAAAAAAAATGACTAAGGGCTGGCTGAATGAAGATAAGAAGCAACATGCAAGTAGAAAGAACAGCATGTACAAAGACCCAGAGAAATAACTCCAGCAGTACAGGCAATAAATATGCTTGAAGGTGCTCAGCAAGAAAAGAAGTGAAATGGGAAAGTAGTGGAGGCACTAAGGGCAAGTTCTAGTGGAATGAAGTCAGAAGAAGCTACAGCTGCTCCAAAACTATTTAATAGACACAGAAACAGGCGTGTCTGCTGGAAAACAGAAAGAATAAAATAGTTATTCAATATCCCAGGCAGTGGAAGGGGTTTGCCACATCAGGTACTCTTCACACCCTATTCCTTTTGGTCTACCCCACAATCCCAGTCTACATTTCATTATTCCTATATCCAGAATCACCCTGCAGATCAGAGAAGTTAACCGCCCTCACCAAGATCACACAAGTAGGAAACTTCAGAGTTAGTAATCTATCCACAGATAGTTGTTTATTTTATCTTTTTAGAAAGGGAGAGGAAATAGGGAAGGGGGAAGAGAGGGGGAGAAGTCACAGCAACAATGCTTCCTCAGTGTGAAGAGGGTAAGACTCAAACTTGGATTGTGTAGCTGGCAAAGCAGTACACTAGCCAAGTGAGTTATTTTGGTGGCCTTTCTACAGAGGTTTCTTTGTAAAGCCAATATTCTTTTTAAAAACAACAATAATAATTATATATATATATATATATATATAATTTTAATGGAGAGATATGGGGGAGAGGGGAGGGAGAGAGCATATCGCTGCTAAACTCTAGCTTATGGTAGTGTTAAAATCTGTCGAGTTCAACATGCAACAGAAAGGGTCTTAAGGTGTAATACAACTGTGCAAACATCATCACGGTCCAGTTTGAGATTCTGATCAGAATTCCAGTCATTAAAAAGTAAAATAGGGAGTCGGGCTGTAGCGCAGCGGGTTAAGCGCAGGTGGCGCAAGGCACAAGGACCGGCATAAGGATCCCGGTTCAAGCCCCGGCTCCCCACCTGCAGGAGAGTCACTTCACAGGCGGTGAAGCAGGTCTGTAGGTGTCTGTCTTTCTCTCCTCCTCTCTGTCTTCCCCTCCTCTCTCCATTTCTCTCTGTCCTATCCAACAACGATGACAACAACAATAATAACTATAACAATAAAACAACAAGGGCAACAAAAGGGAATAAATAAAATTAAAAAATTTTTTTAAAAAGTAAAATAAAACTCATTTTATGAAATAGAATGAGGTAAGAGGCCAGAGCACTTCTCTGTCATCTGGGTACCAAGGATCAAACTAGAGCCTCAGGTTTGCAATGCATGTGGCTAGCAAGGCTATCTGCCAAGCTCATTTACTCATTTATTAATATTTCTCAGACTTCCCTTTTTCCATTGTGCCATGTAAATTTCTCACATCCCTGCAACTTCTCACCCTAGCCTCTGTTCTGTCCCTGCACAGTTAAAGGACTCCCACTTACCAAAACACCCTCTAAGTCCTACACTTACATTTGATGGACTGTATGCAATAGTTGATATGTTGCTTTCTAAATCAAGCTTCTTGATAATAAAGTGTCATTTATTTTTATATTTCTTGTTCTTGGCACCTTTTATGATAAGCATTCAAGGTGTTGCTAATTCAATTCTTTCAAAATTCCCCAAACAAGTTCTTAACCAGTCAGAAGATACTCAGAGAATAACAGGTTGATGCTGTTGAGAACAAATTCTGTGCATTTCTGAAGGTTTTCTTTTCTTGTTTTTTTTTCCACTCTTCTATAGTCTCATCTCTTAAGAAGATACAGGTGCAATAAACCATAAGGAAATAAATAAGTTCAGACAAAGAGAAGTACATATAAATATGAACAACAACAAGGAATTTTCCATAATTCTTTGCTAAGATTTAGTCTGTTATTAAGATCTTACCTAAAAAGTAAAATTAGATTTGAATCTGAGGACACAGGTTTTCTTCATATTGGTCCTAAAAATTAATAGGATAATTTCTGTCATGATGCAGATGCCTGGCCTTTATAATACTTGCTTAGTTCCAGTGGTAAAGAAATGTATGTAGGTCATTTGGAATTAACTACAGTTCTCTGCTTTGGTTGTCACTGAGTGATCATGGATCACAACCAGCTGAGTTTCAGAAAGTCACCTCAGCTAGAGACATTCAAGTCTTTGCCATTACTCACCTAGTAAGTCCCAACTTGTCTACAAAATACATAGGAGGGTAGCTTTTCTTTCTTGCCATTTTGCCCATGCTGTGGTTACTAAGAGGTGATTTACTTCTAATCTGACACCACAAGGATAGAAAGTAACAGAAAATAGTTAGGATAATCAACTGGTATATTAAATATATATATATATTGGGGTTAAGGAGTGGCTCACTTTACATTTTATTTTTTTTGCCTCCAGGATTATTGCTGCGTCTTGGTGCCAGCACTGTGAGTCCACTGCTCCTGGAAGCCTTTTTTTTTTTTATTGGATAGGATAGAGAAATTGAGGAGGGGGAGATAGAACAGGGAGAAAAATAGACATCTACATACAGACCGTTTAAAAAAATTTTATTGTTGTTATTTTCCCTTTTATTGCCCTTGTTTTTTATTGTTATTGTAGATATTATTGTTTTTGTTGATGATGATGTCATTGTTGGATAGGCCAGAGAGAAATGGAGAGAGGAAGACAGAGAGGGGGAGATAAGGAGGGACACCTTCTTCTTCTTCTAGCGTTTGCCCTTCTTCCATAGCCAGTCAACAGCGTCAGGTTGAGCCTGATGTAAAGTTTCGAGACCTCCTTTGAATCTGGAGAGGTGGCAGTCGTTGACTATGTGGGTCATAGTCTGTCTGTAGCCACAGGGGCAGTTCGGGTCGTCTCTGGCTCCCCAGGGATGGAACATAGCGGCGCACCGGCCATGGCCTGTTCGATAGCGATTGAGGAGGGCCCAATCATAACGTGCTAGTTCAAAGCCGGGTTGACGCTTGCAGGGGTCAATAAACATATTGAAAATATGAATACACAGTAGTTTTAAGGATTAATATTTTTATGACAGCATATATATATATATATATATATATATATATATATATATATATATATATACATATATATGCAGAATAATCTTGCACCGATTCCACAAGCTTATTGCTTGCTTTACCAAGTATGAAAATGCCATTCACTGATACCAGGAGATAGCTCAACCAGGTTTTGTCTCAGAAGTCAACCAATTGTATCCATCTGGGCACTAAGATTTTTTTTTTTTCAGATTCTTGAAAAGATTCCAGGGGTTCAAAGGGATCCTTCTTTCTCTAAGTGACAGGGTACCCCAGGAATGTCTGCTGACTGACCTCCGCCCTTCCTCACCGAGCCTGGTTAAGTGGCCAAGAGTTGTTTGTGCTGCAGTCAGTAGAGGTGAAGCCTGAAATCTCTGGAGGAACATCACCCTGCTTCCCTGAACCCCAGGGTTTCCTATTCTTTCACTTTTAGGAGACACAGCAAGCTGAGGTCAGAGGACATTAGAGGAAGAAATCTGGCTTCTGTTACTAAGACCATAAAATTCTTGGTGTAGATGCCTCTATTGTACAAATCAGGAAAGTACGGCTCACAGAATTTGTCCAGGCCTGCACAGCTAGAGAATCCAGTACACTACCACCCGGGCCCCTTTTTGCTTATTTTCTTACAGAAGTGCCCTCACTGTATATGTCAGAAGGTCAAACTCATAGAAGGAAGTTCTTATATAGCCTGTGTCAATTTTGAAACATTACACATGCTTCCCTTGGCTTCGGGGATATATAAACTGACTATATCCATAGAGCTGAGTCTTTTTTTTTTTTTTTCCGGCCTTGGCTCATAAACTGGCTTTGAAGGAAGTTCTAAAAGATGACTCCATTTAGAGTTTAGAGTTTAGAGTTGCACAGCATCATTAAAATAGGCATGTGACCTCACACTGTGGCACTTTGAAGGCAGGAACGCTGGGGTGTGTAGTTTATTTTCATAAATAAACTTGTGTGAAAGCCTCTTCAAAAATGTTAAAGTGGGAATTTAATCAATCAGTTTCAGTCAAGGGCATACATTGAAAAATATCTGTTGACCCTTCTCCTCATCCCATGCACATGCCAATAAGAAATAAACAAGTGCAATGTGGGAGGCCCTCTTTGGGTAGAGAAAGACTGGGGCTGGTAGATAAGGTTTGGGGCTGTGCTACTCAAGAAAGATACATGATTACTCAGCAAAAATAACCCACAGGCCATACATGCTAAGGAGCTGAGATAACAAAGTCTGTGGAGTTTAGCTTATACAGAGAGAGGAGGAAGTTAAAACAGTTGTAAATAATATAAAATCACAACAGCAGATAAAAGGCTCCAGGTAGAATCATCTTAAGCATCTAAACTAATCCCTGCTGTGGAAAACATGTGTTCTTTGAGTGCTAAACATTTTGGAAGATGTCTGCCCCCTCCCCCCCATTTTTTAAAATATAATATTCTGGTAGCACTGCTTCTAGGTGCTATTTTTACTATTGCAGATATCTAGAGAGAAGCTACTTTACTTAGTGATCTTTGACTCCAAAAGTTACTTAACATTCCCTCTCAGAATCCTTATTGGATACATTTAGAAGATAGCTAAATGGGTCCATTTACTAGTACATTTTCAGGTAAAGAAAAATTAGAATAATTCACTCTCAGTCTTAGAACCTTCATCAGTATCAACAACTGAACATTGTTTTCTATTTTTTATTTTCTACTTTCAGTATTATTGCTAGGGCTCAGTGCCTGCATGGCGTCACCATTATTGGTGTCCATTTCCTCTCCCTTTTCCTTTTTTCTTTCTTTTTCTTTTGATGGAGGGCGGGAAGGAGAGAGAGGCAGAGAGACAGAGAATGAGAGAGAGAGGCAGAGAGGCAATGCACATGAAGCTTTTCTCCTGCTGGTGGTGACCACAGGTTTAAACTCTGGTCCTCATACATAATAACATGAGGCACGGGGGCTGGGCGGTGGTGCACCCAGTTAAGCCTACTATGAAATGCAATGACTGGTGCAAGGACCTGGGTTTGAGCCCCCGCTCCCCATCTACAGGGGCATGCTTCACAATCTGTGTAGAAGGCCTGTAGATAGGGGTCAGGTGGTAGCACAAAGGGTTAAGCACACGTCGGGAGAAGCACAAGAACCAGCATAAGGATCCCTGTTCAAGCCAACGGGCTCCCCATCTGCAGGGTAGTCGCTTCACAGGCTGTGAAACAGCTCTACAGGTGTCCCTCCTTATCTCTCAACTTACATTGAAAATGGATTCCAGAAGATTTAAAGACGGGTGCTGTCTTTGTTGATCTCACAGCAGCCTATGACACGGTCTGGCACCGTGGTCTCCTAGTCAAGATCTCAAGATGCCTGCCTCTATGGGTGGCCAACACTATATAGTTTCTTCTCCAAAACAGAAGATTCCGGGTGCATCTGGGTGACAAGTCTAGCAGATGGAGACTTGTCTCAAGTGGCCTCCCCCAGGGCTCTGTTCTGGCTCCTACGCTATTTAATATTTACATCAATGACCTCCCAGAAACTTCTTCAAGGAAGTTCATCTACGCCGATGACATCTGCTGTGCAACTCAGGCATCCAAGTTCGACATCCTCGAGGAAACACTCACGAAAGACATGTCTCTGATATCTGATTACTGTAAAAAATGGCGACTAATCCCTAGCACTGCAAAAACGGTATCATCTGTTTTCCATCTACACCATGCCTCGGCCTCCCGTGAGCTTAATGTGCAGCTTGGTGATACGAGAATCCGGCATGAAGCCCAGCCAGTCTATCTTGGCGTTACTCTCGATCGCACTCTGTCATTTCACGAACATCTCATAAAAACTACAGCAAAGGTGGGCACGAGAAATAACATCATTGCAAGACTGGCCAGCTCCTCATGGGGCGCGAGCGCTTCCACACTATGATCATCATCTCTGGCATTATGCTATTCCACTGCAGAATACTGTGCCCCAGTATGGTCCTGTAGCCCCCATGTCCACTTGGTCGATTCCAAATTATATTCCTCCATGAGGATAATTTCTGGAACCATCCGTTCCACCCCGGTTCCATGGCTGCCAGTTCTTAGCAACATCGCCCCGCCAGATATTCGTCGGGATGCGGCATCATCTAAGTTCATTTCCCACGTCTGTGCTCGACCGGACCTGCCAATATACGCGGATATCTTCGCCCACCCTGTCCAACGCTTGACGTCTCGTCACCCAATCTGGTCCCCTACGCCTACACTGAACTTCTCTGTTCCAGACTCTTGGAAACAGAGTTGGCAGTCAGCTGAGGTAAAGAACAAACACCTCATCACAGACACCTGCGAGTGTCAACCCGGCTTTGAACTAGCACGTTATGATTGGGCCCTCCTTAATCGCTATCGAACAGGACATGGCCGGTGCGCCGCTATGTTCCATCGCTGGGGAGCCAGAGACGACCTGAACTGCCCCTGTGGCTACAGACAGACTATGACCCACATAGTCAACGACTGCCACCTCTCCAGATTCAAAGGATGTCTCGAAACTTTACATCAGGCTCAACCTGATGCTGTTGACTGGCTATGGAAGAAGGGCAAATGCTAGAAGAAGAAGAATGTAGGCACAGAGCCCCAGTAATAATCCTGGAGGCAAAAAAAAAAATTGATTTCATGTGGGGTAGTTTTACATGATTGAGTAAAAGAAGGCAGAGCATTACTCTAGCACAGGCAAAGCTGAGGATCAACTTAGGAACCTCAGGTATACAAATTCTGTGCTATTAGCAGAGCCCTTTGCCTGGCTTAATCACTGCCTTCCTATTTCTTGTCTGGATAAACATGGGACTATATCAAGTCGTCTGACATAAAGTAGTGAACTGAGATACTGTCTGCTAATATAGAATGAATTCTGTCATGACTGGGATCAATTTTAACTTTTTAAAAAATTTATTATCTTTATTAATTGGATAGAGACAGCCAGAAATTGAGAGAAGGGAGTGATAAAAAAGGGAAAGAGACAGACAACTGCAACACTGCTTCAACACTGGCAAAGCTTTTCCCATGCAGGTGGGGGCCAGGGGCTCGATCCCAGGTCCTTGAGTATTGTAATACGTGCGCTCAACCAGGTGCACCACCACCTGGCTCCCGATTCATTTTAAAACTAGAATTCTTAATTAAAAAAAAAACTGCCTGGTTCCCAATTCATTTTAAAACTAGCATTCTTAATTAAAAAAAAAAAAATTTCCTCCTGAGGAGTAGGCAGAGGCAGGGAGGCAACAGAAGAGGAAGCATTTTCTCAGAATTAGGAATTACTATTCTTCAATTTTTGTTCAAATTCTGTTTCCAAACAATTAAATAGGCCTGGAAAAATAATTTCATTTCTTCATTTATACAATGAGCCTATTTTTAAAAATCAATTTTAACCCAAGCACTTCTTATCTCTGTTTATAATGGCACTAGGGATTGAACCTGGGGACCTTTGGTACCTCAGATATGAAAGTCTTTTTGTATTACTATTATATTCTCTCTCTCTCTCTCCCTCCCTCCTTTATACAAGGATTCTAAAAGGCAGGTGATGCTCGATACGTTAATGTTCTGTGTGACAAGATAGAATTCCATGGCTATGTTACAACAGTAGTAAAACTAAATCTAGTCAACAGGTGTTCTGATGTCCAGGCAAGGCACTTATATACGGCACATGTGCATGGCTGTTTTTAAATTTCAGAGTATGGATGGTGGCACTCTGAGAAGGGAGTTTTGATTTTTTTTACACTAGAGTAGAAAAGCTTCCTCTTTTAGTCTCCAATCTGTAGCAAGAAGAAAAAAAATAAAGTAGAAGCCAAAAACAAAACCATCAATTGTATAAGACTATAGGTTTTTGGAAGTTGCATTCCTGAAGACATCAAAACCACATCGTCTAGCAACTCTGATCTATTTTAGTTAATCTTGTGCAAGTTGAATTCCAGCTGTCACCAGATGGGGCCTGCTAGGTTTTGGACTTGAAATAAAAGTTTGGTCTTTTGAGATTCCAGGAGTTGTCACACTCCAAGGTAGCTAAGACATACAGAGCTAACTTCAATTGGGTCTTAATAAAGTCAAAAGTGTGTGACACACTGACTCTCTCTCTCTCTCTCTCTCTCTCTCTCTCACACACACACACACACACACACACACACACACACACACACACGGAAATGATGATTCTGCAAAAGACTTTCATGCCTGAGGCTGTAAGGCCCCAGGTTCAATCCCCAGCACCACCACAAACCAAAACTGAGCAGTGCTCTGGTCTGTATGTCAGTATCTCTCTCATGAAGATAAAATAATTAAAAAATGTGAAAACTTTATCTTTAATTTACTCATACCATTCAATTATTTATGGGTTCTGCTTGCAGTTACAAATCTCTTGAACTGGTCAGGAGGAGAAAATAGAAGAGACTTCAATGAGGACATTCAACTCGAAGTAGGAAAGGGAAATTTATAGAAACCAAGAAAGGGACTATCTCCTGTGGCAGATTATACTATCTCTAATCTTTCTCGCCCACCCAAAAGTTCTGACACTCAGGCTTCAAAGACTAATGCGGCGGTTCAAGTCTGCCTGTTAGCAGCTTGCATGGTCTTGTGCCAGGCTGCTGGGGTTTTGATAGGTTTCTCCTGTTTCATAATTGTTGCCTCCACGTTTATTACGTCTCCTTGTTCCATTCCACCCTCCCTTCATCTACCCTGTAAGTTTTTTTTGTGTGTGTGTGTGTGTGTGCTTTCCAATTGCACTTTCTTTGGCTGAGCCAAAACAGTGCCAGAGAACTGCCTCAGGGAAAAAATCCCTATAAAAGTACTAAGAGAAAACGGGGATGAGTTACTACCCATAAACCGGGCACTTTAAAGGCTTTGACTTTAATCAGGATGCAAGACTCAAAACCGCAAGGAAAGAAGGAGCTTTCGGCTGCCAGGATCGCCTGCCTTCATCCACAGGCAGTGGTTCCCCAGGAGTAAGGGTAGCATGACCTCAAGATCCCGCTGACACTTCACTTTTCCAAATGTTCCCAAGAAGATGCCAAATGCTTCCTACCACCTGAAACATCCCGGCGACTGCCCAAAGCAAGGGATTTCGTCTATTGCCGGGGCAACCCTTGTGGCTTTGTTTTTCTACTTCCCCCAACAGCCCTTGTCCTGCCCACCAGTGACCAAAGCTGGCTTCCTATTGGTCAGAAATTATGCTCATCTGATCAATGAGCCTATTAGAATTTCGCTCTCCCCCTAGAGGGGACTTGGGAAGCGGAAAAGACCTCGCGTTCCCGGGTGTGGGGAGGGGCCTCATATGAGTGACAGTTGGACTCCCCAATAGGCAGAGGCCGAAGACCTGCCTATTCTGGCTCCAGGGTTAGAAAAGTCGATGCCGGCAGCTGTGATGAGTTCTAGGAGGCGCAGTCTGCTCAAGGGACAGGAGGACCTGAGGCTGCTAGAGAACTCTTGGCAGGTGAGTGGTTGCTTTTAGACTCTTGCTATGGAGATTGTGTCCATTTTTGAATGGGGGGGGGGGGGCGGGGGTGTTCTGCGGTACAAGGGAGGCCAGTACATTTACTCCCCTGTTTAGTTTTTTTTTTTGATGGGAGTCTGTAGCCTTTGGTCCACCCTCTCACCCCCCAACCTCACTCCTGTCCCCATCGCTCTCTCTTGCTATTACTCCTTTCTCAAAGTGAGCTTCACATCTGTCAGCTGAAAGGAAAGCCCTGCCTCAGCAGTGGCGTCTGGACAGCAGGAATAAATAGGAGCTGTTGAGGAGTGTGATGAATAAATAGGAGTTGTTGAGGGGAATGATGAACTCACCTCTCCTGCACCCCTGGGGCCTGGTGTAGCAGAGCCCCTCCCACAGGACAGGTCCTGGAAGACACTTTCTAGGGCCATGCCCTATATTCAGGACAATGACAAACCTGGATCTAAAAAAGACTAAGTAGATTTTAGGAAGGAAGGAAGGAAGGAAGGAAGGAAGGAAGGGAAGAAAGAAAGATACCCTAAAAGGAGTAGCAGGAAGAGGTGACTGTAATAGTTCATGTCCCACTCAAATCTGGAGTTCAATCACAGGCTTGTAGAACACTAAAAATGAATGAATAAAATGCATTTCTCCCTTTAAGAGGACAGGAGCTGCGCTATTTGAGAATGGTAGTGGAATACATAATGGGAATTAAATCTATAGCTAAAGACATTTGAAGACATGCTTGTTAGCTAACTTCTAACTCTGAATTCCCCTACTCATTCCTGCTTCCTTCAAATTCTAGAGGATTCATAGTCTGTATTGGTGCCAGAATATTAACTGATTCAAGAATGGAAGAAGAGGAAGAAAAAGGAAGGGGGCTGGGGGGAGGAGGAGAGAGGGAAAGAAGGGAGAAAAGCTTTCACTAGTAGCTACTTTTTCTCTATTGAAAACAAATATGTCAATTTGTCTTTCATTTTTTATTTGTCTCACCTGGAGAGAGAAAGCAGGAAGAACCGTTTTCATTAGTAGCTACTTTTTTTTTCTATATTGACAATGAAACGCACTAATTTGTCTTTAATTTTTAAACTTATTTCACCTGAGGCCGGGAACTGCGTTCTTCCCATCTTTGAATTTCTCTATCACCTCACTTGCCATAGATGGCCCCACAAATTTGGGCCTTTGAGAAGTGTAATTCAAACAACTGGTGTGGTAGGAGGAGTCCAGAGTTGGAAGTCAATATACCTAAGTTTTAGTTTTGAAGTTGTTGCTATTTGTGTGACCTCAAAACAAACCATTTCCACTTTCTGACTCTTAATGTTTGCATCTTTACAAAACGGATGTTGCAGTGGGTTACTTTTGAGGCCCAGGCCTTTGTTAAAAACGGTTTTAAATTAAAGATGATTAGACCCTTTCTACCACAGATATGTAAGCAAAGTATTACTGCAGCAAATTCTGTACCTATCTGTTGTAAATAAAATTTCCCAGCTTGAATGGTAGTACCTGTTCTTGTGTGTCCATATTTAAACCAGACCAAATGGCTCATTGTAGAAACTGTAAGGAATGACCATTCAGTAGAAGTCTGGTAGATTGTAAACCTCATTCCATCACTCAGAGAGGCAATCACAGTATTTGGGTAGGTCTTTTATGTGGCTCCTGAGATCAAATTCAGGGTCTCACACTTGCTTTTTATGACTGAGCTACCTCCCGAAGCACATGTATGTGTACTGAGAGAGTGCAAGATAGACACAGACAGAGCAGGGCACTGTTTCATCACCCATGTAGTTCTGATTTCAGTCAGAATTCTTTGTTTGGGTATATCTTTTAGTCTCTCTTCCTCTTTTGCCTCCTCCCATTGGTTGAGAATAAGTGACACATTTCATTTTAAGCCATGATTGAATCATCTGATTTCACCCTTGCCTTCATCTTGGTGTGTCTGGTATCTGGACAACAGAAAACACAAGAATGGTTCAGCTGGAAAGAAATCTTTGTGTGAGGAAGTATTTATATGGGAAAAGAGGACTGAAAGTTGTTACTTCAGAAATTTCAGTGAAACCTGGACACACATGTGGAGCAAACCTGCTTTATAAAACACAAATTAAGGAGCCAAATATTTTGTATAAGTACAAATTAAGGGACCACTTAGTACATAGTTGAGTGCACAGCTCACCATACACAAGGACCTGGATTCAAGCTTCTGGTCCCCAGCTGCATGGGTGGGGTGGGTAGGGGGTGATAATGGGAAGATTCAAGTTCCCCAGCTGCAAGAAGGAAGATACCTAAGCTGTGAAGCAGGGCTGCAGCTGTTTATTTTTCTCACCCACTTTCCCACCCACTCCCCTCTTAATTACTTTCTGTCCTATCAAATTAAGAAGAAAAAAAAGATAAAAATTGTCATCTATTATATTAGCTATTCCATTTGGATGGCCATATACAATATATAGTGTCAACCACCTGATATGCTTCTAGTACTGCTTCTTCACCATCTACACCCCATAGGCCCCTCAATACTCACATACATTTGATTGTATTCCTCCCATCATTGCCAAAACTAACCTTCTCTCTCATCCCTAGTCTTTTCTAAATTTTCATTTATTGATAGAGACAGCCAGAAATTGAGAGGAAAGGGAAGATAGGAAGAGAGAGAGAGAGAGAGAGAGAGAGACCGAGAGTCCTGTGGCCCCTCTCACCATTTGTGAAGCTTTCCCCCTACAGGTGGGGACCAGGGGCTTGGATCCAGGTCTCTGTGCATTATAGCATGTCTGCTCAACCAGGTGCACCACCACCTGTTGTATGCTTTACATTGGGTTCTAGTTCTCCCCCACGGAGAGAATTAGATCAGTCCAGTTAGTTTCGCGGGCCTGCTTGGCCCCGCCCCGAAGGAACCCCGCCAGAGTTCCTGAGTTCCTGAGTTCCAGAGTGACAGAGTTGGAGAGGGTTCCTGAGTTCCAGAGTAAGAGAGAGTGCTTGTGCCGCCGCAAAGAGACAGCAGAGTTCTGTTTGGTGATTAGTTTGTCTTAGTTTATGAATCGTTGTTCCTGAATAAAGAAATACAGCTTCCCTGCCCAGCTGTGTATCTGGTCGTCTCTGTTACCCGCCGTGAAGTTAGACCGGCCGGCAGGAGCCTACGAAAATTTAACAACAACCACCTGGCCCCTTTCCTCCCTAGTCTTGTTCTACTTTATCCTCAGCTTTTGCTTCTGTTCATACCACCCGCAAAATAGAATTCCATTCAGTGGTCCAGGTATGTTCCAGTCTTCACCTATTAAGCCATCTTCAACTCAGGATACCCCTGCCCCCCCCTTTTTTTTTATAGAATGCTTCACCATAACATCTAACTTTAGTCTTTCTAATAATGAGGACATAACTTCATTATTTTCATTTTCTTGGATAAAGAAGGTGAGGTCCAGAGAATTTTAAGAAACTTGGTCATGATTACATTGTAAATAGCAGCAGAACCAGGCTTCTTTCATTTATTTATTTATTATTATTAATATTATTATTTTTTTATTTAAGAAAGGATTAATTAACAAAACCATGGGGTAGGAGGGGTACAACTCCACACAATTATTATTAATATTATTATTATTACTGTCATCAGAGTTACTACTGGGGCTTGGTGCCGGCAGTACAAACCCTCTGCTCCCAGTGGCAATTTATTCCTTTTTTTTTTTCTTTCTATTTTATTTGCTAGGACAAAGTGATTGAGAGGGGAGGGAGTGGTAGAGAGGAAGCGAAAGACAGATACCTGCAGACCTGCTTCACTTTAACTATTCCTGCAGTGGGGGGAGCAGGGACTCAAATCTGGGTCCTTGCACATGGGAATATGTTCATTTAACCACATATGCCAACATTCAGTCCCTCCCAGTTTTCTTCACTTAAAACTTTCAGAATTTGGTGGAACAGCTCCTGTTGACTAAAGCTAGTATTTTGGGGGGCAGGGTGGAATAAGTAAGGAGGAATTGAAAGTAACGCCTGAGTGGATGGTGGTGTAGTAGTACTGCTGTGTAGGTTGGAACTGTGTAGGCTCCAGGCAGGCAAACATCTCATGACACATGGGCAACTCTTTCCTGAATGAGTTTCTCCCTACTCTGGTTTGTGCCCCATGTAACAAGGGGTCTGTAGGGGCTACTGGTAGATATAAAGTTGGAAAATTAAAAAGTAGTAATAGTGCCTGGAAAACACCTGTGAGGGATGGACTGCACTGGCTTCTAGTTTAAAAAAAAAAAGTTTTAGAATGTAGACAGTTGTAGAGACGATAGTTAACCCATGTCTGTAACCTGTAGTGCCGTGCAGTGGAGACACTGAGGATTCAGGACTCTGGTGGTGGGAACGGTGTGGAATTATTCCCCTTGTGACATGTAGTTTTATAAATATTTAATGACTAATAAATTTTAAAAAGGTTCTTTGATGTTGCAAATAAGAAGGGAAAGATATTACTGTCAAATTTTAGGAAAAGTTATATGTGATGGAACACTAGGGACTTTTGATAGCATCATGTTAGAACTTCCAACACTGAACTTACGATAGGGAAGGCATATTTTGTTCAGATTTTAAGGAACTGAGCTCCAGATTGTACTTTCTTCAAAAACTATGCCTTGTTAATTTTTCAGAAGTGTGGTTAACCACTTTTTTTTTCTTGTTCCCTAATGTGACCAGCCTATATTTGGTAGAATGAGATTCCTGATGGAGTTGAATTGTTAAAAGTTGTGCAGTGAAGATCTTGCAAAGAAAGCATCTGAGTGGTCCAGAATAGTTTTTGAATATTTAATCTTGAAGTGCAAACTTTGAGTTTTCTAAGATACATGCTCAACCAGGTGCACCACCATACAGCCTAAAGACTGATGTAAATGAGTTTGGTGTGTTGTCTTCTGTGAAGGACAAAACAGTTTTGAGTGGGATTCCATTACTCAAAACAACTGGAGTTCAGACAAGAATAAAACGAGGTGATATAATAGTTTTGAGATTAACTTAGAGTCCTTAAAGACTCCAAATACTGGTGTGATCAGTATGAAGTAGTATAGTATCTAGATAGATAAGGGAAAACTAAGGTCTTCTAACTCTCTATAGTTTTTGTACAGTTTCTAAGATATTGGTTTTTAATCTTAATATATTTTGTGTGTGTGTGTGTGTGTGTGTGTGTGTGTGTGTGTGTGTGTGTGTAGTATATGGAGAGAGAAAAGGGACAAACTTAACATTCATGATCTTGTGTATGTGATGCTGAGAATAAAATGCAGGACCTTGTGCTTTGAAAGTGTTGTAAGCCTACTACTCTACCTCCCAGTCCATTTTTTTTTTAAGTTTCTTTATTGGGGAGTTAATGTTTTACATTCGACAGTAAGTACAATAGTTTGTACATGCATAACATTTCCCAGTTTTCCATATAACAATACAACTCCCACTAGGTCCTGTCAACCATTTTGGACCTGTATTCTCCCACTCACCCGCCCCCAGTCTTTTACTTTGGTGCAATATACCAATTCCAGTTCAGGTTCTACTTGTGTTTTGTCTTCTGATCTTGTTTTTCAACTTCTGCCTGAGAGTGAGTTCATCCCATATTCATCCTTCTGTTTTTGACTTACTTCACTTAACATGAATTTTTCAAGGTCCATCCAAGATCGCCTGAAAATGGTGAAGTCACTATTTTTTATAGCCAAGTAGTATTCCATTGTGTACATATACCACAGCTTGCTCAGCCACTCATCTGTTCTTGGACACCTGGATTGCTTCCAGGTTTTGGCTATTACAAATTGTGCTGCCAAGAACATATGTGAACACAGATCTTTCTGGATGGGTGTGTTGGGTTCCTTAGGCTATATCCCCAGGAGAGGAATTGCAGGGTCATAGGGTAGGTCCATTTCTAGTCTTCTGAGAGTTCTACAGACTGTTCTCCACAAAGGTTGGACTAGTTAAAATTCCCACCAGCAGTGTAGGAGGGTTCCTGTGACCCTGCGACCTCTCCAGCATTTGTTGCTGTTACCTTTTCTGATGTATGACATTCTCACAGTAGTGAAGTGGTATCTCGTTGTTGTCTTTATTTGCATTTCTCTGACAATCAAAGACTTGGAGCATTTTTTCATGTGTTTCTTGGCCTTTTGGATTTCTTTTGTGGTGAATATTCTGTCTGTGTTCTCTCCCTATTTTGGGATGGGGTTATTTGTTTTCTTGTTGTTGAGTTTGACAAGTTCTTTATATAGTTTGGTTATTAGCCTCTTGTCTGATGTATGGCATGTGAAGATCTTCTCCCATTCTGTGAGGGGTCTCTTGGTTTGGGTAGTAGTTTATTTTGCTATGCAGAAGCTTTTAAATTTGATGTAGTCCTATAGGTTTATGCTTGCCTTAGTCTTATTCATAATTGGATTTGTTTCATTGAAGATGTCTTTAAAATTTATGCAGAAAAGAGTTCTGCCAATATTTTCCTCTAAGTATCTGGAAGTTTCTGGTCTAACATCCAAGTCCTTGATCCACTTGGAATTTACTTTTGTATTTGGTGAAATATAGTGGTTCAGTTTCATGCTTCTGCATATTTCAACCCATTTTTTCCAGCACCATTTGTTGAAGAGAATCATCTTTCCCCATCTAATAGTCTGGGCACCTTTGTCAAAGATTAGATGGCCATAGGTGTGGGGGCTTACTTCTGGGCTCTCAGTTCTATTCCACTGGTCATTGTGTCTATTCATGTTACAGTACCAAGCAGTTTTGATGACAATGGCCCTATAATACAATTTGAGATCTGGGAGTGTGATGCCTCCAGTTCTGTTCGTTCTTCTCTAGATTGTTTTGGCAATTCTAGGTCTTTTCTGGTTCCAGATAAACATTTGTAGCATTTGTTCTACTCTAAAAAATGTGGTTGGGATCTTGATGGGGATAGCATTAAATTTGTAGATGGCTCTGGGTAGTATATTCATTTTGATGATGATAATTCTTCCAACCCATGAATATGGAATATCTTTCCACTTCTTTGTGTCTTTTTTAGTTTTCTTGAATAGTGACTCATAATTTTTAGTATACAAGTCTTTTACTTCTTTGGTTAGGTTTATTCCTAGACATTTTTTATTAAATATTTATTTTTATTTATTCCCTTTTGTTGCCCTTGTTATTTTATTGTTGTAGTTATTATTGTTTTTGTCGTTGTTGGATAGGACAGAGAGAAATGGAGAGAGGAGGGGAAGACAGAGAGGAGAAGAGAAAGATAGACACCTGCAGACCTGCTTCACCGCCTGTGAAGTGACTCCCCTGCAGGTGGGGTGCTGGGGTTCGAACCGGGATCCTTATGCCGGTCCTTGTGCTTTGCACCACCTGCGCTTAACCCACTGCACTACAGCCCGACTCCCTATTCCTAGATATTTTATTGTTTTTGTTGCTATAGTAAAAGGAATTGATTTCTGGATTTCAACTTGTTCTAACTTAGTGTTTGCATAGACGAATGCCTCTGACTTTTGAATGTTAATTTTATAGCCTGACACCTTATTGTATTGCCTGATGATTTCCGAAAGCTTTTTTGCTGGATTCTTTAGGTTTTTCTATATATACTATCATGTCATCTGCAAATAGGGAGAGTTTGACTTCTTCCCTTCCAATCTGTATGTCTTTAATTCCTTGTTCCTGCCTGATTGCTATGGCAAGAACTTCCAACACTATGTAGAATAGTAATGGTGATAGTGGGGGCAGTCCTGTCTAGTACCTGATCTGAGTGGAAATGCTTCTAGTTTTTGACCATTGAATATGATGTTGGCTGTAGGTTTGCTATATATAGACTCCACTATCTTGAGGAATTTTCCATCTATTCCCATTTTGTGTAGTGTTTTGACCATAAAGGGATGTTGTATTTTGTCAAAGGCTTTCTCTGCATCTATGGATATGACCATGTGGTTTTTGGTTTTTTTTTTTATTGATGTGGTGGATCATGTTGATTGATTTACTTATATTAAACCAACCTTGCATCCCTGGGATAAACCACACTTGGTCATGATGAATGATCTTTTTAATATACTGCTGTATCTGGTTGGCTAGAATTTTGTTGAATATTTTAGCATCTATGTTCATCAGAGATACTGGTCTGTAGGTTTTTTTTTTTTTTTTTGGTTATGTACCTGTCTTCTTTTGGTTTTAGAGTGATGTTGGCTTCATAGAAGCTGGAAGGGGGTATTCCAGTGTCTTCAATCTTCTGGAAGACTTTTAAAAGTAGAGGTACTGGTTCTTCTTTGAAGGTTTTGTAGAATTCATTTGTAAAACCATCTGGTCCAGGACTTTTATTCTTGGGAAGGTTTTTGATAACTGTTTCAATTTCATTAGCTGTGATGGGCCAGTTCATGCCAGCAGCTGCTTCCAAGTCGCCATCTAGGCTCCACCCTTAATTTATTTTTTTATTTATAAAAAGGAAATATTGACTAATCCATAGGATAAGAGGGGTATAAATCCACACAATTCCCACCACCAGATCTCTATATCCCATCCCCTGCTCTGATAACTTTCCTATTCTTTAATCCTCTGGGATTATGGACCCAAGGTCATTGTGGGATGCAGAAAGAAGGTCTGGCTTCTGTAATTGTTTCCCCGCTGAACATGGGTGTTTTCTGGTCGATCCATACTCCCAGCCTCCCTCTCTCTTTCCCTAGTAGGGTGGGGCTCTGGGGAAGCAGAGCTCCAGGATATATTGGTGGGGTCGTCTGTCCAGAGAAGTCTGGTCGGCATCATGTTAACATCTGGAACCTGGTGGCTGAAGAGAGTTAACATAGAAAGCCAAAAGAAAATAGTTGAACAATCATGGACCTAAAGGCTGGAATAGTGCAGATGAAATGGTGGGGTGTCCTCCACTCTACCTACCTCCTCTATCCACTCTCCCCCTTCTCCTAACTTAAAAAAAAAAAAAACTCTTTCCTTTCACTGATTTTTTTTTCCTTTTTTTTCTTTTTTCTCATTCTTGTCTTACTTTCTTCCTCCTTCTTTGGCTTTCTGAATTCACTGATACTCATTTGTGCACTATTTTTGGGAAGAATTCTGACTCAGAGTGGACTTTCTTTGTGTGTGTGTCTTCTCTACTTGCCTTTCTCCTCTTTATACCCCTAGAATTTACAGTGGACAGTGGATTTACATAATTGTCTATTCTTGCTGTCCCTTTTTCCTTACTCTTTCTTTTTCGTTTGGATTTGGTTGCTATTTTTTCTTGGACTGGAGGCATTGTTTGGCTAAGTGGTATTGGTTAAACTGCTTCAATCTTTACACCTCAGTTAGTATTGTAATCTCCGAGGCTGGTGATTAATTTGTTATAAAGGTATTTAGTATAGCATGGCCTGTACTCAAAACACAACAACAGAAGAACAACAGAACATAAAAATAAAAAACACATCAATAAAAAAAATGGTTAAACCAAGATCAAATAAAACTGATACTACAGTGAATGAAGACAAGAGCCCAGAAGAAACTACAAATAAGTCAGAGGTAACCATAGATAAGAAAAAAAACTATGCAAGCAATAATACATTTAATAGTCACAGAAATGAAAACAACTATGGAGGAAAGGGCTAGCAGAACTAGAGAAACAGATGAGACCCTCAAGGGAAATACTAACTACCTCGAGGCAATTAGAAAACTGACAGCTGAAATAGCTGAACTGAAGAAAGAAGCTGAGGGAAGGGAAAGCAGACTAACAGAAGCAGAAAACAGAATTAGCCAGATGAGCTAGAGAAAACTAAGGAAGAGGTGAAAGAACTGAAAAAGAGAGGCACTGAAAACAACAACAGAGATATATGGGATGATCTCAAAAGAAGTGACATTCGTATAATTTGGCCTACCAGAGGAAGAAAGAGAGGAAGGGGAAGTAAACATTCTAGAGGAAATTATAGAAGAAAACTTCCCAAACCTGAACAACAGAAAGGACATTAACATTCCAGAGGCCCAGAGAGTCCCAACAGAATCAACCCAGACCTGAAGACACCAAGACACATCATAGTTACAATGAAAAGAAGTAAGGATAAAGAAAGGATCCTAAAGGCTAAGAGAGAAACAAAAAGTCACATACAGGGGAAAACCCAGAAGACTATCAGCAGACTTCTCCACTCAAACTCTAAAAGTCAGAAGAGAATGGCAAGATATCTGTCGAGCCCTGAATGAAAAAGGTTTTCAATCAAGGATAATATATCCTTGAGAAAATTGAGAAAGAAAGAGAAAGGGAAACTAAAAGCAGGATCTGACTAAATCTAAAGTAGGGCTCCAAAGTAAAAATCCTGTGGTGAGGGGGAGGGTTGACATTCGGCTTCCCGTGGCAGCGGGGGGGGGGGGGGTGGAGGTCGGTAGGTGGGAGGGGACACAGTCTTTTGGTGGTGGGAATGCTGTCTGTGTACACTCCTATTAAATTATAGTCATATAAATCACTAATATGAGAGGAGGAAAATTGATTCTGTATCTTGAACTTTTTAAAACACAGACTGTCTTTTTAATACATAGGCTGAGTCTTTGATATGTTGACTCTCTCAAAAGCCTAGAGCAGGGAGAACAGAAGCAACTGGTGGCACAGCTATATACAAGATGTTGGGTATTGTATAGCAAATCCTAACACAGGCACTTTTCAAAGTTAACCCAATTACCGAATAATGTGATAACAACTATCCATTGTCTTCTTGAACCCTAAGACAACAGGAACCTCACATTTCCACTATAGAGCCTATATTTCCCCTAGTCCTAGGACCTTAGGGTGGGGCGCACTTTCCTGCATTCTTCTCACAATTCATATCAAATAATACTGCATCTGCTGATCACAACCTAATCAATGTAGTGAGTGCCACCTCAGCATACTTCACTTCAGACTGTGTCCAGAGACTTCAGGTGTGGAATGACAACCCTTCAGCTTCATTACTTGGGTGAGACCATTTCTTTCATAGTATTCTCTAATTCCATTCCAGGTGGTTCACTTCCTATCAAAGTCCCAAAACCTAGATATAGACCAGGTCCCTTGAGATAGAGCATATATTCACAAGTATCCATAAACTAGGGCAAAATATATACCTGAAAGCAAAAGTACACAATAGTCTGCAGTGAGTACCCCCCCAACACTTCATCTGCACTGTTCCAGCCTTTAGATCCATAATTGCTCCACAGTTTGTTTGGCTTTGTATGTTAACTCTCTTTTCAACCACCAGGTTCCAGATGCCAGCATGATGCCAACCAGACTTCCCTGGACAGGTGACCCCACCAGTGTGTCCTAGAGCTCCACTTCCTCAGAGACCCACCCTCCTATGGAAAGAGAGGGAGGCTGGGAGTATGGATTGACCAGTCAACACCCATGTTCAGTGGGGAAGCAATTACAGAAGCCAGACTTTCCACCTTCTGCATCCCACAATGACTTTGGGTCCATACTCTTAGAGGGATAAAGAATAGGAAAGCTATCAGGGGAGGGGATGGGATATAGAGATCTGGTGGTGGGAATTGTATGGAGTTGAACCCCTCCTATCCTACGATTTGGTAAGATCTCCTTTTTAAAATAAATTTTTAAAAAATTTAAAAATGGAAGGCAATAGTTAATTGCTATGATCACATTATTTTGCAATTTGGTTAAGTTTGAAATTTTCCTTTGTTAGGATTTGATGTTGTTATACACAACATCACCATAATTTATGTCTTTTGACCTTATTTGCATATAGCTGTGCCACTGGTTGCTTCTGTTCTCCCTGGTCTAAGCTTTTAAGAGAGTCACCATATCAAAGACTCAGCCTGTGTATTAAAAAGACTTCAGTTGTGCTTTAAAAAGTTTGAGACATTCAATCAATTTTCCCTTTCATATTAATTAGTGATTTATATGGCTACAAATTGATAGGAGTGTACATAAACATCATTCCCACCACCAACAGACTGTCCCATCCCCCTCTTTCTTCACTCCCCCCCCCCCCTCCCCGTGTAGCTGAACTTCCACCCTCACCCACAACCCAGAGTTTTTACTTAGGTGCCCTACTCCAAATTCAGTCAAATCCTGCTTTGAGTTTACCTTTCTGTTCTTAACTTCTGTTTGAGTGGGATCAACCCATACTTATCTTTATCTTTCTGACTTAGCTCACTTAACATAATTCCTTCTAGCTCCATCCAAGATGGGTCAGAGAAGGTGGATTCATTGTTCTTAATAGCTGCATACTATTCCATTGTGTATATATACCACAATTTTCTCAGCCACTCATCTGTTGTTGGGTACCTGGGTTGCTTCCAGGTTTTAGCTATTATGAATTGTGCTGCTATGAACATAGTTGTACACATTTCTTTTTGGTTGGGTATTATGGAGTCCTTGGCATATATCCCTAAGAAAGGGATTACTGGGTCATATGAAAGGTCCATGTCTAGCCTTGTGAGAGTTCTCCAGACTGTTCTCCACAGAGGCTGGACCAGTTTACATTCTCAGCAGCAGTGCAGAAGGGTTCCTCTGTCCCCACAGCCTCTCCGGCATTTGTTGCTGCTGTCCTTTTTGATATATGCCATTTTCACAGAAGTGAGGTGGTATCTCAATGTTGTCTTTATTTACATTTCTCTGACAATCAGTGACCTGGAGCAATTTTTCATGTCTTTGTTAGTCTTTTGGATCTCGTCTGTAGCAAATGTTCTGTACATATCCTCTGTCCATTTTTGGATGGTGTCATTTGCTTTTTTGGTGCTAAGTTTGCTGAGCTCTTTGTATATTTTAGTAATTAGTCTCTTGTCTGATGTATGGCATGTGAAGATCTTCTCCCATTCTGTGGGGGGTCTCTTTGTGTGATAGTTTCTTTGGCTGTGCGGAAGTTTTTCAATTTGATGTAGTCCCATTGGTTTGTTTCTGCTTTAGTCTTCCTTGCAATTGGGTTTGTTTCATCAAAGTTGTCCTTGAGGTTTAGGTGGGAAAGTGTACCACCAATATTTTCCTCTAAGTATTTGATAGTTTCTAGTCTAACATCCAAGTCCTTGATCCATTTGGAGTTGGTTTTTGTTTCTGGTGAAATAAGGTGGTTCATTTCATTCTTCTGCATGTTTCAACCCAGTTTTCCCAGTACCATTTATTGAAGAGAGCCTCCTTCCTCCACTTAATACTTTGGGCCCCCTTACCAAAGATTAGATGTCCATAAGTGTGGGGGTTTAGTTCTGGGCTTTCAATTCTGCTCCACTGGTCTGTGTGCCTGTTTTTGTTCCAGTACCAGGCTGTTTTGATGATGATGATGATGGCCTTATAATATAGTTTGAGATCTGAGAGTGTGATGCCTCCATTTTTCTTTTCCTCAAGATTGTTTTGACAATTGTTTTGGTTTTCTGGTTCCAGTTAAATGATTGTAGTTTTTGTTCTATTCTCTTAAAGAAGCGTGGTGGAACTTTGATGAGTATCGCATTAAAATTGTATGTGGCTCTGGGGAAAATATTCATTTTGATGATATTTTTTCTTCCAATCCATGAGCATGGGATATTGTTCCATTTCTTGGTATCAGTTTCTATTTTCTTGAATAGTGACTCATAGTTTCAGTATGCAAGTCTTTCACTTCTTTGGTCAGCTTTACTCCTAGGTTTTTTTTATTGATTTTGCTGCAACAGTGAATGGGAGTGATTTCTGGATGTCTTTTTCAGATTTAGTGTTTGCATAAAGTAATGCCACTGATTTTTATACATTGGTTTTGTACCGTGATACCTTGCTATATTGCCTAATAACTTCCAGTAGTTTTCTGCTGGATTCTTTAGATTTTTCTATGTATACTATCATATCATCTGCAAATAGTGAGAGCTGACTTCTTCCCTTCAGTCTGTATTCCTTTGATTTCTTTCTCTTGCCTGATTGCTATGTCAAGAACTTCCAATACTATGTTGAAGAGTAATGGTGATAATGGACAGCCCTGTCTAGTCCCCATCTGAGGGGGAATGCTTTCAGCTTCTGTCCATTGAGTATGATGTTGGCTGTCGGTTTGCTATATAAGGATTCCACTGTCTTGAGGAATTTCCTGTCTGTTCCCATTTTTTGTAGTTTTGAGCATGAACGGGTGTTGGATTTTGTCAAAGGCTTTCTCTGCATCTATTGAGATAATCATGTGGTTTTTTGTTTTGCTTTCATTGATGTGGTGAATGACATTGACTGACTTACCTATGTTGAATCAGCCTTGCATTCCTGGGATAAATCCCACTTGGTCGTGATGAACAATCTTTTTGATAGACTGCTGTATCCGATTGGCCAGTATGTTGTTCAATATTTTGGCATCTATATTCATCAGAAATACTGGTCTGTAGTTTTCCTTTTTTGTTGTGTCCCTATCTGCTTTTAGTATCATGGTGATTTTTGGCTTCATAGAAGGTGGAAGGCAGTGTTTCTGTTTCTTTGATCTTGTGGAAAAGCTTTAGAAGTATAGGTATTAACTGTTTCCTGAAGGTCTTGTAGAATTCGTTTGTGAAGTCATCTAGGTCTAGGACTTCTGTTGTTGGGAAGATTCTTAATAACTGTTTTGATTTCTTTGTCTGTGGAGCATTTATGTTTTGTAGTTCTTGGTTCAGTTTTGGAAGGGCTCATGTTTCTTCCATTTTTCCAGATTCTCTAGTTTGGTGACGTATAGTTCTTCATAGAAATTTTTGCATGATTTTCTGGATTTATTTGGTGGTGTCAGTTGTGATAACACCTCTGTTGTTTACAATTCTATTTACTTGAGTCTTTTTTTTTTTAAGTCTGGCTAGGGGTTTTTCAATCTTGTTTAATTTTTCAAAGAACCAACATTTGACTTCATTGATGTTTTATATGGTTCTCTTATTTTAGATATTTATTTCTGCTCTAATTTTAGTGATTTCTGTCCTTCTGGTTGCTTTAGGGTTCCTTTGTTCCTCTTCCTCTAAGTCCTTAAGGTGTGTAGTAAGGGCTTTTATTTGAGCTTTTTCTCGTAATTTAATGTGTGAATGTATGGCTTTGAGTTTTGCTCTCAATACTGCTTTAGCTGTGCCCCAAATATTATGATAGCTTGTGTCTTCATTTTCATTTTTTTCCAGGAATATTTGAATTTATTGCTTGAATGTCTCTCTGACCCAGCGGTTCTTAAGCAGCATGTTGCTGAGTTTCCAAATTCTGTGTCTTTTAGTAATTTTCCGTTGTTAAATGTTACCTTTACTCCACTGTGGTGAGAAGATACTTGGGATGATTTCAATGCTCTTGAATTTGTTGATGCTGTCTTTGTGGCCTAACATGTGGTATGTCCTTGAGGATATACTGTGTGGATTTGAAAAGAATGTGTATTCCAGTTTTTTGAAAACTGGAATAAGAACTGGGTTAAGAACTCTGAAAAATGTCCAGGAGGTCTAGTCTGTCCATATCTTCACTTAATTTCTCTTGTTTCTTTGTTGATTCTCTGCTTTGTTGATCTACGTGTGAAAGTGGGGTGTTAAAGTCTCCCACTATTATTGT
Source organism: Erinaceus europaeus (assembly GCF_950295315.1). Classification (NCBI taxonomy): domain Eukaryota; kingdom Metazoa; phylum Chordata; class Mammalia; order Eulipotyphla; family Erinaceidae; genus Erinaceus; species Erinaceus europaeus. Next base: position 106,485,401 of record NC_080169.1, read on the forward strand.
AATAGTACTGATGTATTTTTGTAGTTCTTTCAGTAGATGTTTCATGTATTTATATGGGCCCTCATTGGGTGCATAGATGTTAATAATTGTTAAATCTTCTTGGTTATTGATATAATGGCTTTGCCTATCTTTTATTATTTTATTTAATTTAAAGTCTATTGTGTCTGAGATGAGAATGGCTGTTTCTGTTGTATTTTGTTTTTTTTTGTGGTCCATTAGCCTGTAGGATAGTTTTCCATCCCTTCATTTTAAGCCTGTGTTTTTCTTGTTGGGTCAGATTGGATTCTTGCTATATATGGTTGGATTGTGTTTTCTGATCCATCCTCCCACTCTGTGCCTTTTAATGGGTGAATTTAAACCATTGACACTTATTAATATTATGTATGGGTATGATGTATTATAGTGCCATTATTCTACAATTTTTTATTTGCTCTGATATATGGCAAGTTTTATGGTGATGTTCTTGTTTATAAGAGATATTTTAGTACCTCTTTCAGGGCAGGCTTTTCAAATTTGATCGGTGGTGTCTTCTGTGAGGGATAAATTGTCTTTTTCCAGGGACGAAAACAGTTTTGAATAGTATTGTATTACTCAAGACATTTGGAGTTCAGACCAAGAATGAAACAAAGTGATCTAATAGTCTTGGGATTAACTCAGAATAAGGTGCTTATAAGCACCAAATGCTGATGTGATCGATATGAAAATGGTATTTAGCTAGGTAAGGGAAAACAAAGGCCTTTTTTTTTTTTGTATTTTAAAGCATACAATAAATCAAAGAATAACAATATTTTATAGGTATATCCATACTCAAATCCTTATTATTGAGTGTGATTATGGGGAAAGCATGAAATTCAAATTTCAATGTGTATGCATAAAGTCTTCCTGGAATTTAAATCACTTGTTCACTATATATTTTCTGTGGCTGCTTTTCAACTACAGTGACCAAATTGAATAATTGCAAATGAGACCACAAAGTCTCAAAATTCACTATTTGACCCTTTCCTGAAAATTGCCAATACCTGACTTAGGAAGCTGTTGGGTCTTTCACAACATTTCATCCATCATTATTCTGGTCCACATCTTCATTTTATGTTACCAGACTAACTGCAAAACCCTCATAAATCATCCCTAGTTTTTCCTCTCTACCCCCGCCCTTGGTAAGTGCTGTCTTCTAAAACACACCTTATTAGACCTTTAAAGATGTCCTGTTATTTGTACAACCTGCATTCTTTGGCTCAAAGACGCCCTGTGGCCAAGATGCAGTCTTATCTTTCTAGAGTAGCCTCCTTCTTCTTCCTTATACCCTATACTTAGGGCAATCATGTAATTTTCTAAATGGAATACATAGGTGTTATAGGGATCCAATAATAGTTATGTTGGAGAAGCAGACCTGAAACAAGACTTTTGTAGGCAAACCAAGACCTATGGTCTTCCTTCCAATACTTCTTTCATTGGAATGGGTCACCTTTCTAATATGTGCCAGTGCCTGTGCTTCTACTCACTGTCCTCGTAGACTAGAATTCCTCTTCCATTTTCTGTAACATTGTAACCTTGCACATCTTTCCAAACCCAGCTCAAAAAATGTATCATGTTCATGAAGCCTTCCTCATAATCTCATCTCTTCTATTTTATGAAGTGCTTTCTCACAGTATCACTTGTTTTACACACATACACACACACACACACACACACACACCAATGCCATACATACCATACTGCTTTTCCCCCACCAGTTTGTTAAGGGCATAATCCATGTTGAAGTCTGTATGCCTCACTAGCTAGCATTGTACCATGCTGAAGTGGACTTTGCAATATGTGTTTCAAGAATGAAATACTGGAAAGAACTAGGGAGATCTTACAAGTATTGGGAGTTATCTATTTGTGCCATCCATTTGAACGTGAGGAAAGTTGCATTTCTGAGAAATTTGAACAGGGCCTTAGGCAGCCTTGAGGACAATGGACTCCAGCTCTGCCAGTTACAATCTGCCATCCTGAGTGAATGAACCTCCTCCCAAGGTCCTGAGTCTGTGAAGCAGGCATAGACCCTCCTCCATGCTGTGGTGGCTGAGAATTCAGATAGTCCTAAGCACATAAACAACACTCCTTGGCTCTTAGCTGTTGTGACTTCATATAATATCTTTATCTCCTAATACTATTACTGATAGGAAAGATGATACAGAGACCTAAGAATATGATGAAACAGAAGACTTGGAGGAAATACAACATAGAGGTCTTAGAGTTTTCCCTTGATAAAGAGCAGCTATCTTGAAAGGGCTCAAAGTAAGATGGACCGTCAGACTTTTCTTCTTAGTAAGAAAAGTAATTGTCAGTCTTTTTGAGAGACCATATCAGCAGAGTGGGCAAAGCAAGGAGTGTGGACTGAAAAAAATGATGGGGAGAAGGAGAGGGAGATAGCAAAGAAGATGAAGTGGGAAGATGAAACACAGAGACCTATAAAAGATAGGTTTGGCAAACTTCCCTTTGCACCATAACATACTTTAAAAGGCAGAGTTCCTGAGGGTATGATCATTTAGTGACCTGTGTGGTCCTTGTTTTTTTTTTTTTTTTTTTTTTTTTTTTGTATGAGATAAATCTTTGACTACAGTTAGTGTTTGTTTCAAAGAAACACTTTACCAAAAGAACCCCTTCACATACAGACTCATTGCTTGATATTTATAAAGAAGAGGTGTGTGTGTGTGTGTGTGTGTGTGTGTGTGTGTGTGTGTGTGTGTGTGTGTGTGTGTGTGTATGTGAGTTGTTTTTTAAGAATGGGAGGTAAGATAGCTCTCTAAGTTGGGGGTGACTGTTGTCCAACTTGACTTTGTGCCTTCCTATTTTTTTTCTTACTCAAAAGCAATCATGGGCTGATCCCTGCTTTGGACTCACTTTGTTTGTATGCATTGTATAAAATGGCTGCCTGGGTTTGGAAGGGCAAGTTGTGACAGGAGATGCTTCTGTGAAGTGAAGCCAAGTGAGTCTAGATCCTCAAACCCAGACTCTTAAGTTTTCAGTGGTGAGATGGAAAGAGCACAGCTCTGAGAGGCAGAATCTTCAACTTAATATTCAGCGGCTAAATGTTTCTTAGTGAACACTTCAGAGTCCTGCTTTCCCTCTGTGGAAATGATGACCCTTCATCTACATGTTTGTGATACTTACTCTCTGCACGTGGGGACCAGTGGCTTGAACCTGGGTCCTCGTGTGGTAAATAGTGTGCAGTTTACCAGATGCACCACCACCCAGCCCCACACTAGGATTCTTAAGCTAAAGCTTCCCAGAAACTTAGACTTGCCAGCTGACTGTTTTCACTCTGGAATTTACCAATAAAACTGTCAAGCTTTAACCTCATGGCCCAATCTAATCACTTTTGTCTAACCAGCTTCACTTTAGTCAACACATCTACCAAGTGTCTAATGTCAAATGGAATGCTGGGTTCTAGAGAGATAGTAAGACCACTGGTCACATGCAACTGACACTCTTATCAGGCACAGAGACACTTAAGACATCTGTTCTGCACAACTGCACTTAGGGTGCTACAAGAGTGAATACCAGGTCTGCTCACTTCCAAGTGGATGAAAAGGAAGGGCAGAATCAAATTTCAGATGCTACTATGATTCCATCCTGACTTCCCTGGGCCTACAACCTCACCAATGCTTCCTAGAAGAACCTCTCAAGAGCCCTACCCCACTAGGGAAAGATAGAAACAGGCTGGGACCTACCAGTGCCCATCTTCAGCAGAAAAGAAATTATAGAAGCCAGACCTTCCATCTTCTGCACTCCAAAAAGAACTTTAGTCCATACTCAGAGGGGTAAGTGATAGGGGAAGTAAACCAGAGGGTTCTGTACCCCCATTCCACCAGGAACCAAAGCAGTTGTCAACAGAAATCTTGTTTTTATACTACCAGTGAAAGGCAAGTGAATCTGGATAACACCAGAGGAAGCCAGGCACTGTTTCTCTTATCTAAGAAGAGGAAAAAAGAAAAGACTCTTGAAAGCAGTAGTTGGTGTAGGATTGACTTAGGAAGGAAGTGAAAGCAGGACTATGGGGGGAAAAAAATGGAGGGAAATATATATCTATATACAAATCAGTCCACATCAGTGACCTTGAAAGAACTATTAGACTCCAGTGGAGGGCATGGGACACAGAACTCTGGTGGTAGGAACTGTATGGAATTATACCCTTACTGTCTTAAAGTTTTGCAAGTCAACATTAAATCACTAGTATAGAAAAAGTGAAAGGGCAGAGAAGTCTAGATGGGGGGTGGAAAGGAACCATCTGGTACCCTTCTGTGTTCTTCACAGGCTGGACAAATAAACAAGCATGACGTTGACCAAGAAGGCAAAAATTAGAGAGAATTTTATTAAGAACATGTGCACTTCTTGTATATACAGGAAAGATCCAGGAAATGAATAACTTACCATTTACCAAGTGACTTTAGTTACTAATTAGCTTTGCTAATGCAGAGGACTTTGGGAAGAAGGAAGAAGTTTACTAAAAATAGGACACAGTTGTGGGGCTGGGTGATGGCACTCGCAGTAGAGCACACGTTTACCATATTAAAGGATCTAGGTTCAAGCTCCTGCTTCCTCCCTATAGGGAGGGAGCGTCATGAGTAGTAAAGCAGTGCTGCAGCTGTCTCTCCTGTCTCCTCCTCCCCCTCAATTTCTGTCTTTATCAGTAAATAACAGGGCACCGGGTAAATCGAGAGGCATGTAGACTGAGTTCTGCTTTCCCCACTGATTGTTTATTTCCTAGGAAATCCTCTTTATTTCAAAAGATAATCTTAATTCTACATCCAGAATCTGTCCTATGAATTTGTTTTTACCAAAGGCATATTTTGGGGTCACCAGGTTTTGTTTTAGTAGTCATAGTATTGATTTACAAAATTCTAAGATAATGGGTATAACTCTGCACCATGTCCACCACCAGAGTTTCGTATCCCATTCCCTCCATTGGAAGCCATAATAGTGATCCCAAAGTTGTAGATATGGATTAACTATTACTTCTATAACTATCTGTCTATATTTGTCCATTTTTATGGTCCCTCTCTTCCTTTCTAAGTCACACCTATACCTATTACTACTTCCAACTCTCTCTCCTTTTTTCCTCTTCTTTCTCTGGGTTCTGATGGGATTGGAGTACAGAGCCCTCTGGTCATCTTTCCCCTACCACCCCCCCCCCCACTTGGTAGTATGGACCAAAAATTTTTGGGACTGCAGAAGCAAACTTTTGTTCCCTTACCATCTGCCTAGAGCAGAGATTCCTGAAGCACTCAGTCAGGCTTTGAAGTAGAACCCAACAATCTGTTTGATCTAGGTCTGTTGGCAGTTCTGATGCCCATTAAAGTGTGAGGAACACGAGTTTAGAGGAAACACTGCTGAAGTTAAGCTTTTTTTTTTTCCTTTATAAAAAGGAAACACTGGCAAAAACCATAGGATAAGAGGGGTACAACTCCACACAGTTCCCACCACCAGAATTCCATACCCTATCCCCTCCCCTGATAGCTTTCCTGTTCTTTAACCCTCTGGGAGTATGGACCCAAGGTCATTGTGGGGTGTAGAAGGTAGAAGGTCTGACTTTTGTAATTGCTTTCCCTCTGAACATGGGCGTTGACAGGTCGATCCATACTCCCAGCCTGTCTCTCTCTTTCCCTAGTGGAGAAGGGCTCTGGGGAAGCAGGGCTCCAGGACACATTGGTGGGGTCGTCTGCCCAGGGAAGTCAGGTTGGCATCATGTTAGCATCTGGAACCTGGTGACTGAAAAAAAGTTAACATATAAAGCCAAACAGTTTGTTGACTAATTATGAACCTAAAAGCTGGAATAGTTCAGATGATGAGTTGGGGGGGTCTCCATTTTGTAGATAGTTAGTAGTCCTATTTTAGTTATATTCCAAAGGGCCCATGACTATACTATTTTTTTTAACCTGAGCCCTGAAATTGGGGCAGCTGGGAATGTTCCTACTCATGAACACAGAATGTGAGCTCAGATCTACAGGGATGCAGAGGTCACATAGGCTCCTAAGCTGAATATGGGCCCCAGAAAAAATCAATGGGGTTTACAGTCAACAATATTTATACACCTTTCCCATATTTCGGAGCTACTCTCTTCCCTGATCCAGCTTTTTGGTCCTTTATCCAGCTGTGGCATCATCTCCCCAGACAATAACTTGGCTCCACCTGCATATCAGATGAAGTTAAGCTTTAAAGCTGTGTGCTTCAATATGGCAGCCACTAGTCACATGTGGCTGTCAAGCTCTTAAAATGTAGTTTGTTCAAATTGCACTGCACTTAAAGTAACACCCAGTCTGAGACTTACTGTTAAAATAAAGTTAAACAGAGAGAGAATGCAGGGCCAGAAAAATAGCTCATAGTGTGTTGCTATGTCCAGGTCTTCAGCCTGACCCCCCAAATTGAAGGAAGAAGCTTTAATGCTGTGGTCTTTCTCTTTCTCCTCCTCTCTGTTTTTCTGTTTCTGTCTCTTTTTTTAAACAACAAATTCTATGAGTTTATGCTGTAATGACAATGCTTAGAATCTCTCAAGTAAAACAATTATCAAAATTGATTTCACCTGTTTCTTTTTACGTGTAAGATGTTTTCAGACACTGTAAAGTATAACTCCTCCCAGTTACCTCAAGTAGGGTGAGCAGAGGCTAGCCAGCATAATGGTTATGCAAAAAGACTCTCATGCCTGAGACTCCAACATCCCAGGTTCAGTCCCCCGCACCACCATAAACCAGAACTGAACAGTGTTCTGGTAAAAAAAAAAAAAAAAAAAGGATGAACTCAAGTAACTCAAGTAGGGTGCAACTGAAGGGGGTTGGTGCTTAGGGTGGTCCACTCAGGATTCTGAGGTCCCACTGCAAGAAGGAACATGGTATTTTCAAGGAATAGAAAGTAAAAGCCAAACCAAAGCCGTGCAGATCACATCAGGATTTTGAACTTTATTCTGAGACCTACAGGAAATAGTTAAGGGTTTTAAACAGATCAGCTTCATTTTCAGGAAGTTGGCAGCTGATAAACGAGGGCAAGAGGGCCTGAGCTGAACAGAGCCAGACATCCCTCTCAGCTCCCCAAATATGGAGGCATTTAGTCAGGACACCCCATTGGGAGGAAGCAGGCCCACATGCCTCATGTGCCCACATCTATTTTAAGGCACAAACACCCACCACAGCTTCCACACTAATGAGAGAAGCAGGCATCTGGGGAGAGGTAGCTGTGAGCTCAGCTCATGTTCAGCTAAATCAAAGCTCAGAGCTAGGAGAAGCATTCGAGGAAGTGTCCATGGCTGAGTGGGTATGTGATAGCAAGGCTGGCTCTCCACAGGGCCCTGGCAAGGGGCTGGGTGAAGAAGAGGGGGGGTGAGGAAGCCCAGGGCATGCTGGGGAGTAGAGGCTCTGTCCCTGGAAAGAGTGTTGAACGTAAGAGAAAAGCTGAGAGATTAATGGTCTGAAGGCTTGGGGGTCTCGCCATTTCCTGGGGGTGGGTGTCTTCGAATTTAGTTGTGGACTAGTGGAGTTGCTTATTAGGCTCTAGCGGACTTGGTATGGTCTTCTGTGTTTATTGTTTAGCTCACTGTTTTAAAATGCATTAAAATCAGTGGCCTAAATCAGACATCACCTAAAAATGAGCATTTCCAGTGTTTCTTTTTTTAATTGGGAGATCTAGAAAAACCAGTTATCTATCAACAAGGAAATGGACTGGAGCGGAATAATAGATGATATGTGTATACACACACAACAGACTTTTTTTTATTTTGGTCACCAGGGTTATCACTGGAGCTCTGTACCTTCATGAGGACTCCACCAAACTGGTGGTCTCATTTTCTTCCCCCATCTGATAGAGTGAGGGAGAGAGAGGAAAAGAAAAGGGGCGAGAAATGGAGAGAAGTAGAAACAGTGGCCCAGGCATTGGCACACCTGGTTAAGCACAATACAATGCTCAAGGACCGAGGTTCAAGTCCCTGGTCCCCACCTGCAGAGGGAAAGCTTCGCAAGTAGTAAAGCTGCAAGTGTCTGTCTCTCTCCCTCTTTATCTCCCACTGCTTTCTCAATTTCTCTCTTGTCTCAATCCAATAATATATTAAATTAGAAATAGAAACTCCTACAGCGTAACTCCAATGCTGATAGTTTCCCCATGAAGGCGAGCACCAGGAGCTTGAACCCAGGTCCTCGAGCATGATAAAGTGTGCTCTACTGGTTGTGCCACCACCACCCCCCCACTGTACCCCCCCGCCATCATTTGGCTTATGGTGTTGCTGGGGATTGAATCTGAGACCTTAGAACCCAAGGCATGAAAGTCTTTTGCATAACCATGATCCTGTCTCCCCAGCTCATGTTTTTCAGGGTGTTCATCTACTCTAAAAATAAAGCTGAGTCCATAGTTTCTTCTGGGGTCTGACCCACAGTTTTGTATTCTCTACAGCCTTCTGTTTCAGAGACCCCCAGTCTTTTTGTTCTCCAAAATGCCAAGCATTCTGGATGACTAACCTGCCTTTAGTGACACAGTCTGTCCATTTGCCCGTGTGTTGTATGTATCATAGAATACATACATGTATCATAGAATACTGTCTGTTCCCTGAAGGCCGCTGCTGTTTCAGCTCCCCCCCGACCTCAGCCAGTGTCACCCCTTTTCTCATACATATCTGACCACTGAGTTTTGTGTGTCTACAGCTCTTGTCTAAACCTTGACGGAAACTGGCCACACAGTGTTGTGTACTTTTGGCCAAATTCACTACCAACTCCCAGCATGACCAAAATCTTAAATCTCAACAGTTCCTATGTAAAACAGTGACCAGTTAAAGTCTGCTGAATACACAAGAATTCATTCTTTTTTCCCAGGCCCTTCCAAGGAGTTAGAGCAAAATGAAGGGTTTCGAAGTGTGAACTCCATTGGCTTCATGACAGATAATTCTAATAATCACTTCGCATCAACTACCCAGGTGCTTTTCATCCCATCTCTCTTTTGCCCCGGACAAATGGTAGGGGTACAGCTCTTCTCCCTGCTTCCTCCCCCTAGAACTTCTGAGGTCTGTGCGGTACCTTCACCCATGTGTCCTGAGGACAGGCTCTACCTCACACTTCCCTACAGATCAGCTTAATCTGCTTCTCCCTTCAGGTCCTCTTGTCTTCCTTTGAAATATGAAGCCTAACTCGAATGACTTCTCTCCCCTATCAAACCTGCTTCAGAATCTCTAGAAATTACCAAAGGTCAGAAGAAACTAGATCTAGATTCCAGTGAACCTTGTTAAGGGTTGTCACATAGGTGCTGTGAATCAAATTGCAGTGGGACCAGACATCATCACTTAAAGGGAGCTGCCAAGAAAGGCAGAAGACCAACTCCTGATGGCTGTTTACGTAATGTTTACTCCCCAGTGTGAACAGCCCACAGGTGGAGGTGGAGAGTGCCATGTGAATGAGCAACGTTTGTCAGTGTCAACCTGCCCACTGCAAGACCTGAAGGCCGGCTGATGCAGCCCGGGCAACAGATCTGAGGAAGGACAGAGTGGGCCCAGCAGGGCTTTGGGCCAGTAGCTCAGATCTGGAGAGTTGGGAACCACTTTCGAATGGCCTTCCCATTTTATTAGATTCTCCTCCTGCTGGTGTGTTTAGGGCAGTGGAAAGGTTGGGGATAGATGGCCTTCCTTATCAGTGAGCTTCCTCCACTCCCACAGATGTGCTCCTGCTAATCTGCCCCTGCAGGCAGCATCTCTCCACTGCTTGCTTCTGATAACTTGTTTTGCTTCTGGATTTATTCCTGTTACAGGTTCTTTCTTGAGACTAGTGTGAGATTATTTGAGTAGCGCATTGGGGCACTGGGTGTCTGTGTCACTTTAAATCACTTTTAATGTTTGAGTTTGAACCATAGATTTTTATTTATTTGTGGTGTGGCCTTGAACAGCTAATTATCATCAACCAGGTGTAAGTGGTGGCTCACTGAGGTATTTAATTCTTTCTGTAACAAGGAGAGGCTGTTTCCCCACCACCACCACCACCAGAGGGGAAAAAAATGAGAAGGATGCCTTCAATCTAAAGCCAGTTGCTAGGAGGTAGAAGTTCCCAGCTACTAGTTATCCTTGTAGAATTTTACAGTCCATTCTATTAAATTCTCTTTATGTAAGAATACATTGCTTTTTTTTTTTAATCTGGTGGGAATGCAGCATACCATTAGAGTGAAGTGTTTTGTTTAGCAAAATACAATTACTATAATGTCTGGCCATAGAAAATTTAAGTCAACTAGGTACCTTGTAATTAATTACCTATAGGATATGCCTTTAAGCACACATGGCACAAAGCTCAAGGACCGGTGTTAAGGATAGGCTTGTAGGCACCATAGTGTGAGTTGCCAGCTCTCAAAACTGTTCAAAGGAATGATTTCACTTTCAGAAACTGTTTTAATGTGCTTGATGAAGACAACTGAAACTTTGTTTCATCTCTTTCTAGATGTATTGCTGCCGTTGAGCATTAGCCTGTTTGAAAGGTCTGGAGAAGCACAGTCATCAGTATGTCCAAGTACAAACTGATTGTGTTAAGACATGGAGAGGGTGCTTGGAATAAAGAGAATCGTTTTTGTAGCTGGGTGGATCAGAAACTTAACAGTGAAGGCATGGAGGAAGCTCGGAATTGTGGGAAGCAACTTAAAGCTCTAAACTTCGAGTTTGATCTTGTATTCACATCCATCCTCAATCGGTCCATCCACACTGCCTGGCTGATCCTGGAAGAATTAGGGCAGGAATGGGTTCCGGTGGAAAGCTCCTGGCGTCTCAATGAGCGTCACTATGGAGCCTTGATTGGTCTCAACAGGGAGACGATGGCTCTGAATCATGGAGAAGAGCAAGTGAGGCTCTGGAGAAGAAGCTACAATGTGACGCCACCACCAATTGATGATGCTCATCCTTACTACTACGAAATCTACAGTGACCGGAGGTATAAAGTTTGTGATGTACCTGTGGATCAGCTGCCAAGATCTGAAAGCCTCAAGGATGTTCTGGAGAGACTCCTCCCCTTTTGGAATGACAGGATTGCACCAGAAGTCCTAAGAGGCAAAACCATTCTCATCTCTGCTCATGGAAATAGCAGTAGGGCACTCCTGAAACATTTGGAAGGTACTGTCTTTATGCTACTACTTATTAGAGCTTGTTTGCTAAGTGTTAGAAAGAACATGGCTGGCTTCTTTTTTTTATTTTTTATTTTTTTTATTTTTATTTTTTGTCTTTATTTCTTGAATAGGGAAAGCCAGACATCAACGAGGGGGGTGACAGAGAGGGAGAAAGGTAGAGAGACACCTGCTGCCCTGCTTCACTACTTGCATGCAGGTGGGGGCAAACACATGAGCTCAGTCAGGTGTGCCACCGTCCCTCCATCCTTACCCCTTTTTCCTTTTCTTTTCTTTTTTTTTTTTTTTTTAGAAAGGATTAATTAACAAAACCATAGGGTAGGAGGGGTACAACTCCACAGAATTCCCGCCACCCAATCTCCATAACCCACCCCCTCCCCTGATAGCTTTCCCATTCTCTATCTCTCTGGGAGCATGGACCTTAATGCACCACATATATGCTATTCCCTACTCCCTTTTGTCACTTCAGTTTTTTTTTCCCCCCTGGGAATCGTTTTATTCTATAAATCAACAGTCGTATGTCTTGTGCATTCTTATAGTGGAAATAGTGGTCCTCACAGTTTAGCAAGCACCAGAATCACCTGGTGTGCCACAGATTGCTGACCTTGCCCTTGAGTTTCTGAATCTGCAGGTTTGGACTGTGGCTTGAGAATTGAGCATGTCTACAAGAGCTTTCAGGTGATGCCGACGTTGTGGTTTGGGGCTCCCCACTTGAGAGCCACTGAAGCCAGTGTGGTTTTTGCTGGAGGAGATGAGCATGGGAAAAACACATCAGTAGGAATGGTCTTCAGAGTGAGATGACTTACTTGGGGCATTCAGGTTCAGTGAAATTAGCCCATTTCTGCTCATATTCTTCTGACTATGAACAACTGTTGCTGTGTTTTCAGATCTAGGTTTCTGGAAATTTTTTTTTTCTTTCTTATTGCTGTCAGGGTTATTGCTGGAACTTGGTGCCGACACTACAAATTCATGGTTCCCATGGTTCTCAGTGGCCTTTTTTTTGACAGAAATTGAGAGAGTCAGGAGAAAGACACCTGCAGACTTGCTTCACCACTAGTGAACCAGCCCTGCTGCAGGTGGGGAGTGGAGGTTTGAACCCGAATCCTTGCACATGTCTTTGTGCATAGTACTTACTATGTCTACTTAACTGGGTGCACCACTGCCCGGCCTCAAATTTTCTTATTCTCGTCTGCTCTTTCAAGATCAGGCTTATTGACTGGGAGAAAAATAGGGGGGAAGGAAAATAAAAGCATGGTTTATGAGAGATAATTAGTAACCTCATTTTTAACGACTTGCGTCCTAAAATTGTGTTGTGTTCTAAAATGTGTGGTGTTCTAAAATGTTGCCTTCCTCATAAGTAGTATGAGCCAAATGAACTCTGGAGGACTCATCTGGCCAACTTTGAACTCCAGTGAAGGCACAGTAGTAGCATAAGGGGATGTATCACTACTACTCTCCTTCCTAAAGAAATTCAAGTGGGTCTTCTGTTTTGGTACTCTGCTACCTATCTATCAATACATAACTTTCAACTGTTCCTTTACTGGTATTAGGATGCACTTTCCCAGTATTCCTTGTTCATTCTGCTTTACTTACCTATTTGAAACCATGAAGGGGGGTGGGGTGGGAAACTAAAGGATTACATAAATAGCTTACTGATAGTGCAAGGAATTGCATGTAAGAAGTCCTAGATTCAGTCCCCTGCACCTCCAAGATCCAAAGCTGAGTAGTGCTCAGAATTATGAAGAAAATTTTTTTTTAAAAAAAAGGAAAGGGTGACATTGAATGTGAAAATAGGAACAAAAATGAAGTGACTTTTCTTGAATTTTAATGTAAAATTTTTTGCTTGTTTTTCCCTGATTTTTATATTCTGGCCAAAGCCAAATCATTACTTGCTTTCCTGACATCCACTAGCTGGGCAGAGATCTAAACTCTGCAAAATTTACTGGCTATTAAAAACTTTACTGGCCGGACGTGGCCACGCTCAATATCTCTTTGTGTATGTGTGTGTATGTATCCTGTTTACTGAAATATATGTATATATGGATATATATATAGAGAGTTTTATTCTTCTTCACTATAGTCATATATTTGACTAAGTAATATATAACTTTATTACTGGACTGCAGTGCCTTATTGTATGAAATGTTGACACTTCTTTTGGGACAACAAACTGATTCTCTTTTACTTCTGTTCTCAGCTAGGACACTTTCCCTCAATCCCCTCCCTCCTCCCTTCCCCCAGCTGCTTAATACCATCAGTTCTTCACCTATCTTCAGGTTTCAATTTCTTTAAGATTATTCTGCACGTTGACCTCAGCTCATTCTAGATAAATCCTCCTGTGAGTGCACTGAAAAAGTCTCTCCTTTGTTTCTTGTCATTTTTGAAGGAAATTGGAAAGGTTAGAAAATGGTGAGGAGAGAAAGAGAATTACTTGTGGATGACAAGGTTACTACATTGAAAAGATGAATTTCTATATTGGAGGGAGGTTTTTGAATTTTTAATAATTTACTGAAAAACAACCTGGAAGTTCTTAGATGGGGTAAACATAGTTACCATATGCTCAAGCAATTATGCTCCTAGGCATATGCCAATACAAGTGGCCTGGTGTTTAAATTATTTTTTTCTACACAACATTCAGGTGAGATGGATTTAATGATAAACAAATTTCCTTTAAATTGCACAGCTAGCTGTAATACCCCATCACACCTGTGTTTTATCATAATGAAGTATCATAAGGTAGCAATATATTAGTAAATCATTGTGAGTGACTGAAAAAAATTAATTTTGAAAAAAATTAATTTTCTTGGGAGTGGGGCGGTAGTGCAGAGGGTTAAGCACACATGGCATGAAGCGCAAAGACGGGCTTAAGGAACCTGGTTCTGAGCACCCAGATCCCCACTTGCAGGGGAGTTACCTCAAAGGTGGTGAAGCAGGTCTGCAGGTGTCTATCTTTCTCTCCCCTTCTGTCTTCCTCTCCTCTCTCTATTTCTGTCCTATTCAACAATGACGACATCAACAACAACTACAACAGCAATAGAAAATAAAAACAAAAGGGAAGAGAAATATTAAATAAGTAATAAAAGAAAAATTATCACTTATTTATTTATAAAAAGGAAACACTGACAAAACCATAGGATAAGGGGTACAGCTCCACACAATTCCCACCACCAGAACTCTGTATCCCATCCTCTCCCCTGATAGCTTTCCTATTCTTTATCCCTCTGAGAGCATGGACCCAGGGTCATTATGGGGTGCAGAAGGTGGAAGGTTCAGCTTATGTAATTGCTTCCCCTGTGAACATGGGTGTTGACAGGTCGATCCATACTCCTAGCCTGCCTCTCTCTTTCCCTAGTGGGGCGGGATTCTGGGGTATCAGAGCTCCAGGACATATTGGTGGAGTCATCTATCCAGGCAAGTCTGGTTGGCATCTAGAACCTGGTGGCTGAAAAGAGTTAACATATAAAGCCAAACAAGTTGTTGACTAATTATGAACCTAAAGGCTGGAGTAGTGCAGATGAAGAGTTGGGGGGGGGGTCTCCATTCTGTAGATAGCTAGCTAGTAGGCATATTTTAGTTACATTCACCAGGAGTCTTTGACAGTCTTTCAGTTAGATGCATGACTGTAAGCTTCCATCTTCACTCTGAGCTCCCCATGTGCGTATATCTGCTTCTTGCTCAAATTCCCAATAATATTAAACTTGGGCCTGATCCAGTGACCACACTATAATTTGATTACCCCTACAAGGACTTCTATTTCCAAATACATTCTGACGTACTGTAAGATTTCAACATAGTTGATGCTGTGGTTGTTGGTTATTGCTGCTTGCGAACACAGTTTAACTATAAGAGAAGGGAAATGATACATACCTACACGAAAAAATGTATGTGCAACCCTTCATAGCAATGCTATTCATACTAGCCACAACCTGGAAGCTACCTAAGTGCCCACCAACTACTAAGTGCATGAGTTAAATGTGACCTAGCCATACAGTGGTACTCTGTTCCGGCAGTAAAAAGGAGTGGATAACGTTGCTGAAGCTTGAAATCATTACATGAAAGTAGTTAGTCACAAAGGATCACATATTGTTGTATTGCATTTACATTAGACAAGTCTACAGAGATGAAAAGGAGTTTCTTAGAGCTGGAGTAGAGTTGAAAGGGGACAGCGAGGTGAAGAATGGTTGTGAAAGGTAATTGTGTTTCTTGTAGAGATGGTAAAACTCTTCTGACTGTGGTGATAGTGGCACAACTCTGAAAATGTTAGAAGTCATTGAATTGTAGGCTCAATATAAATTCTCATTAGAACAGCAAAAAGAAAAAAGAATGGGATTGGAAGATGAAAGGACTTGACTTTGGCCTAGAAAACAGTAATTTATGGCACATACTTGGAAGGGAAAACAAAGTAAAAGTGCATCATGGTATGGGATACAAAATAATGAAAAACAAAAAGCACAAGATTGACAACTGGGCCAAAAAGGGATTTACAAGGATCCTGAGAAATTAGCAGGCATTAGACTTCTGGCTTCATTCAATCTTTCTTCAGAAGGTTCTTTTTTTTTTTTTTTGTAAGGACACTTGGAAATAGCTCATTCTACAGAGTGCACACCTTACCATGCACAGGGCAATGGGGTTTAAGACCCTGTACTATAAGGGACAACATGGACAACACTAATGGATCACCATAGATGGAGAGACGCTGTAGTGTGTCGTCTCTTCCCCCCCCCCAACCCCATAAAACATATCCTAAATAAGGAATAAAACAGTCAGGGAGGTCAGATGTACATTCACAAGATCCTGCTTGCATTGCATGAGAATAACTAATACTGGTTTATGTGTGAAACTAAAATCGCTTTTAGTGATTAGCAAAATTGAAGCAACCTGAAATTATAATTCCATTTTTTTTCCTTTATTGGATTAATGTTTTACAGTCACCAGTAAATACAATAGTTTCTACATTCAGAACATTTTCAGTTTTCCACATAATACAGCCTCCACTAGGTCCTCTGTCATCCTTTTCTAGGACCTGGAAATAATTCCAGTTCTTATCACTTTGAGCAGAGAAACCAGAATACATGACTAGGAGTATGTGCATGGCTGGGGAAGCAAGCACAGTGAGTGTGAGGATTGATATTGGTTCATACAGTGACACGGCAGGTCATTATAATATTGGCTTATGCATCCTATATAGAATAACTTTGTTCTTTTTTGAAACTATTGTATAGAATAACTTTGTTCTTTTTTGAAACTATTGTTAAGATTCAGTTCCTTGCTGTTGCTATGATTCCTCTATTGTGACTTAATTCTTTTGATGAATATGGAAGAAATAATCTATGATCAGATAAGTCTGAACTGGATTTTAGAATCACTTCATAAAATAGTTCTAATATTCTAAGAGTCCTTAGAAGCCAATTTCTACTCATTGAAATAACATTACAGCAGATCCCAGTACCGTCACGGCTATAAAGATTAAATATAAATGATCTTTCCCAAATCAGGGGGGAAAAAGTATATGCTATTTCTGTGATGCCAATATTACTGAGATTTTGGTATCTGTGTTCATTTAATTGAAGAATTATGTATTTATCTCATAAGAGCTAGACACCAGAGCACTCATTCAGCAGTACTAAAGGAATCAAACCCCTTGTCTTATTCTTGCATGTCCTGCCCTCTACTATTGACTCACCTGTCTACCTGTAAGAATTCAGCCCATTTAAACTTTGTTCCATATAAACGTATGTAAGTATCTTATATAAAATATGATATCTTTCGGAGTCGGGAGGTAGCACAGCGGGTTAAACGCACGTGGCGCAAAGCCAAAGACCAGCGTAAAGATTCCAGTTCGAGCCCCCGGCTCCCCACCTGCAGGGGAGTTGCTTCACAGGCGGTGAAGCAGGTCTGCAGGTGTCTTTCTCTGCCCTCTCTGTCTTCCCCTTCTCTCTCCATTTCTCTCTCTGTCCTATCCAGCAACAATGACAACAAAAATAACTACAACTGTAAAACAACAAGGGCAACAAAGGGGAATAAATAAATAAATAAATAAAGCTAAAAAAAAAGAAATTTAAAAAAACAAAATATGTCTTTCATCTGACTTTGAAGAGTTCAAGTTACAGGGCTTCATGTGATTCTTGATAACATCTCAATGAAAAGAAAACATTCTACTGGCTGTAGATGTTAGCTTTTCATGAGTCCAAAAATCAAGGCTCCTTTATTTCAAGGGGTAAAAACACAGATTTTTCATTGTATCTGAAGGACTCCTTGCCAACCTATGTGTGTTTAATGTAATAAAAGATTTAAGATATGCCACCTTCCTTGCCAATTTATTTTTATTACAATTATATGAACTTAGAGTCCTATTCCTGTAGAATTGTTTTTTATATTTTTTTCTTTATTTATTGGATAGACAACCAGAAATCAAGAGGTAAGGGGGTGATAGTGACAGAGACACCTGCAACACTGCTTCACCAGTTGCAAAGCTTTACCCCTGCAGGTGAGAACCAGAGGCTTGAACCTGGGTCCTTGTGCATTGTAACATGTGTCCTCAACCAGGTGTGCCACCACCTACCCCCCATAGAATGGATAATAGCATCTCCTTTGTTGGAGCCATCTTGGGTGATAATTATGTGATGACTTTCTTTAAAAAAAAAAACGGCTAGCTTTCACTAATACTAAGAATGAATCCTTCAAAATGGGTGTGATCTGATTCCATTTTGTCATCAAGGGTCGCTAAACATTTTTTAACCGACTTTTACAAAATTATAACATCTCCAGGGTATAATTTCAGACCCATTCATGGTCACTGTAGGTCACCACACACCCCCACCAAAGAGTTACTAAATTATTTGCATTGATTACAAAATAAAAATGCTTATGGTTGTAGAGTCATCTGGTTAATAGTTATGCTTTCTAGATATGTCTCTACAAAATTTTCCCACTTAAAACTGGATCTTTCAAAGAACTGGGGTGATTTGGTTTGTCTGTCTTCATTTTCCCATGTTGTCTTTGAACTGCTTGACAGATGTAAAAACACTTAACCTTATGCTAGGAAAGAGGAGCGTCACCAATGGCATCTCTGACAGCTTACTCTACTGTCATTAAAAATACTTTCATATTGTTTAAAGAATGTAAAATTGGGATAAGGAAGAATGATGGCCTACTTAGATAATGACTTAGAATACTGTTCTCCCTTGAAATCTGTAGATTTTTAGATCTTTCTACTCAGGGTATACCACTGTTTCTTACCTACTCTTGTTTGTACGAACTTCATCAGTGGAGAGTGTTGGTTCTTCAGCTATTTAAGTGTTGGAAGTGTTGGCGTTATCCTGCAGGCAGGCGTATCCTGACTGACACATCTTTCCTTTGTGGGAAAGAAGACTGGGATCATTTGAAGGGAAATGAAAGCCAGACAGGCCTCTGATGACTTGGCTGTGATCATGATAATTAGTTGGAATTTTGAACTCTGTACCCAAATCTACTCAATTGAATCTTCACACATGATCATCACCATGTTTTTGTTTAAGAAAAAAAAAAATTGAGGGGGCTGGGCGGTAGCACAGCAGCAGGTAAAGCTCACATGGCGCAAATCACAAGGACCGCACAAGGATCCCGGTTTGATCCCCTGGCTTTCCACCTGCAGGGGGGTCGCCTCACAAGTGGTGAAGCAAGTCTGCAGGTGTTTATCTTTCTCTCTCCTTCTGTCTTCCCCACCTCTCTTGATTTCTCTGTCTTAACCACCAACAATGACAGCAATAAAAACAACAGTGATAAACAAGAGCAACAAAAAGGGGAAAAAAATAGCCTCCAGGAGCAGTGGATTCATAGTATAGGCACCGAGTGCCAGCAATAACCTTGGAGGCAAAAAAAAATCAAAAACTGGTAAGTAGTCCTTTTCATTATCTGTTGTGTGGAATGCTGTGTTAAGCTGCGTCAAGAGCATCCTTAGCAGATAAACCATGAAAAGTAATTTGATGCAACTAATAACCTTAAATTATGACTGCTGTTAGCCTAACATTGTCATCAATAAATTGTTTTCCATAGTACAGCCATTTCTTTGAGTGCATACTATGAGTTGAGCATACTCCTAGGTGATTTCATAATATATTAAATGTAGAAACTAGAACAAGGCACTGAACTTGTATTGAACTATGGTTCAATACTGTGTGTTCCTCCATTGTGAAGTCTAGGACATATATTTATTTTCTTTGTTAAAACATTGATGACTAAACTGCTTCTCTTAAAGAAACTGCTCAATAATAATGTGCAAATGACTGATGTGGATGGGTCTCAGTTACATGATGCTAAGTGAAAGAAACAAATTTAGAAAGTCATGTACTAGGGTTGTGGAGGTGGCACATGCTGTGTGTGTGTGTGTGTGTGTGTGTGTGTGTGTGTGTGTCCCTGGGTATGTGTGATCCTTGGCACCACAGAATAATGAGAAAGACCCAAACAAAATAAAATATCACAAATGGTAGAGCATTGTTGCAGTCACCCTGCCTTTCTCCAATAAAAGTCAAAATTCAAATATTGTAAACTCTTATGCTACAGTCCTGCCAGTACAATGTTACTGTAGTTGGAGATAATCTTTTAAAAAGTCAATTAAGTCAAAACAAGGCCACTAAAGAGAGCCTGACCTAGAATGGCAAATGTCTTTATAAGAAATTTGGACATAGACATACAAGGGGGAACTATGAGGTGACACAGGGGGGTTAAAAGTATCAGCAAGCTAAGGAGAGAGGCCTCAAGGGAAAACAAACAACCTTGAAATCTCTAACGTTACATGGAAATAAATTCCACTTAAGAGAGGAGAAAAAATCAGAGCAAATATCAAATTCCATTTATATGTCATTCAGGATAAAAAAAAATATATTGAATCAGAAAACAGGTCAGCGGGAAAAAGTTGGGCTGCAAAGGGGCACAGGCAAATTGTGGAGGATGCTAGAATTCCTTTGTATGCTAAGGTACTTTTTGCAAATTATACTTGGACTTAAAAAGACCTGTTCTGGGAGTCGGGCTGTAGCGCAGCGGGTTAAGCGCAGGTGGCGCAAAGCACAAGGACCGGCATAAGGATCCCGGTTCGAACCCTGGCTCCCCACCTGCAGGGGAGTCGCTTCACAGGCGGTGAAGCAGGTCTGCAGGTGTCTATCTTTCTCTCCTCCTCTCTGTCTTCCCCTCCCTCTCTCCATTTCTCTCTGTCCTATCCAACAACAACAACAATAATAACTACAACAATAAAACAAGGGCAACAAAAGGGAATAAATAAATAAAGTAAATTAAAAAAAATAATAATAATAAAAGACCTGTTCTTCCCCAGTGAAGCTGCTCTATTCAAGCCCTTGCCTTCTGTTATCATAAAATCATAGACTGGGTTCATGTCTTGATTAGAAATAATGCAAGTTGTAACCTGCCCCTAAGAGAGCATTGTTAGTCTCCCTCAAGACTTCAGAAGCTATTAGTGCTAACTGTATTTAGTAACCAAAAACTTTGAAAGGGAATTCCCTAGACAACCTTTGTCTCATGGGTTGTGTTCAAGAACTCCTTTCAGAACGCTTCTTCATAAGAAATCACGTACAGGCTCCTGGACATGTGACATTTTGTGAGCCAAACTTTTCCACCTCAGAACTCATTTCACATCAAGTTCTGTGACCTTCATTGCCTCTGTTTCTCCCCCTCTCACACCACCTTTTGTAGGTCACCAAGGACTGAGAAAGACTCAGGAAGAGGCAAGTGTTAAGATTCAGACTCCAGATAACACTGGTATACCAGAACTACACATGTAGGAATGATGTTTTAATCACTAAAAGGGGCTTCTTGCCTGATGAGGATGGCCTGTCAAATTAATTACCATATGATAGCTCTCCTCTGACATTGTTTATAATGTCGGGGTTACTTAAGTTTTGTTTTAACTTGATAGTTGTTCAAAAAACATTTACAGAAGGAAGACTTAAAACAAATAACAGGAGATATTATTACACAGTAAAAAAAAAAAATTAGTCTAAGCAGTAGCAACATAAACAACTACCTTTGCTAATCTAAGTCCAGGGTACATCATGGCCCACCCCCATCCCCAGTCTAGCTCCCATTTCTCACTAAGCACCACCAGGAACTCCTAACCCAGACCTCCTATCTAAAAGCATCCTGTTCTGCAGCCTTCCAGACAGGCGTGTGCCTCTTTCTCTGTGGTTGGCAGAGTCACTTCCTGTTTGTTTCCTGCTGGCCCACACTGAAGGAAAAGCTAGGTATTGAGCTGAACCATTGGATGGAGTCTGCCTCTTGCCAGCGGAAGTGGATTGTTTAGTCTCAGGACTAGGGAGTTTCAAGTTTGGAATAATAGCAGCATGCAAGAGGCTCGGGAAAGAACAGACTCAGCTCCCAGCAGAATTGTGTACGGCTGCACACACAGGCAGGCAAAGAGGTGGTGAAATGAAATTAGAGAATCAGGGAGGAAAGGTCAGCTGGACCAAGCTGTGGGGACCGGTACTAGAGAGGCAGTCACCTTTGGCATTTTAGTGTGATATTTTCAGAGGCAACAAATTCAGTCTTCTCTATGTAGGAAATCCTTGCCCAGTAGTATAGTTAAGCTTCCTCTTATTAAATAATGTACCTGTGGAAAGCATCATTTTTAAAACTATAGGCTGTTTTAAATATAAAATTAAATGTAGACTGGATGCTCTTCTCTTACTCAGAATGGGAGGTTGTTATTCAGTCTTCATGTTAGAAATAATCAAATAAGCTATTTTTGGCTGTTCTCTATAGTCTTCCATTAAGTATAGTGTATATAACAGTCAAATCTTAAAGAATTATAATTTAAGGTCTGAGGAAATAGCTTCACTCAAGTAGTGTGCTGGTTTGTCATATCATATGTGCAACCCAAGTTGGAACTTCGCCTCCACCACACTGAAGAAAGGTTCCTTTCACTGTCTCCCCCCTCTCTGCATCTTAAAAATTATAATTTAAAAGTGGATCATCTATAGAATTCAAACTCTTTTGTGTCAGCTTTTATACTGGGGACAGAATACAGGATTCTTATCACAGATCAGCCGTCAGAGGATCTTAAATTATTGCTTCCATGTTTGGGGGGAGGCAGTAGGCCTGAACACAGTACCCACACAGCTGAATGAGTTGCTCTAGCTATTCTCTTCTTTCTCTAATCCCTCAGAACCTGCGTCCCTCTTGTCCTGTAACAAATCTACCTCCTTGAACTTAATCTCTTTGATTTTCTAAAGTTCAAAGGTTTTAAGCAAACACTCAAAGAAAAGATATAGAAGACACTGAATTTTCATTGCTAACTTTACTGAAATTATATATTAAGGGCAGATTGAGGGGGAGTTGTTGGAGATCCAGCCTAGGGCCTCATGTGAGAAGTGTAGTAAACCACTGAATTGCCCCCTTGCCCCAAGGTTGTTGAATTTTTAGCTCTAAATACAGAGCATCTTTTCTTCTAGGCTAGGAATCTTTTTTTTTTTCCTTGTAAAGTAATAAAGAAAATATTGTCTTTAATGAAGGCTTCAGCAGCAAAAGACTAGATTTAATTTGAATTCCCTGAGTTTAGATTCATTCATTTCATCTATGTAACCAGGGTCTGTGAAGCCAGGTACTGTTCTCCGTATAAGGATAGAATCTTTGCTTTTGAGAAGCTTAACATCTCCATTGTAACCTGTCTGAAAGTAAGTATGTACAGTACTTCTGATATAGTCTGCGAAGTGCTTTCATTTCCATCTGAATTTTTAGTTGGCATTATTAAAATCTATAATTTGTTATCATATTTAAAGAGTAGGCCAGTATGGTAAATACAGGTATAATGGTGAGTCAATCACGTAAGTAAATAACTTCTGGATCCTAGTAGCCAAGATATGCTATAACATTCCTTCCTACTGAATAGACATTTGCCAGGTTCTTGGAGTGGATCAGACACTGTTTAAGAGCATGGGTAATACAAGAATGGAGATAACATGGTCTTTTTTTTTTTAAGAACTTATTTATTTATTTATTCATGAGGAAGATAGGAGAGAACGAACGTCACTCTGGTACATGTGCTGCTAGGGACCAAACTCGGGACCTCATGGTTGAGAATCCAATGCTTGATCCACTGCGCCACCTCCTGGACCACAACATGGTCTTATAGTCCTAGTGGGAGGAGCAAGCATGTGTGTGGCCACTTCTGTAAGAAGGCAAAGTGTGGGTGCTGCCTTATATATACAGTGACCTTAACTGTCTCCGTTCCTTGTTTGTGCTCCAGAAATGGGTTGGGGCGGGGGGTGGAGGAGGTAGGCAGCTCAGAAATGGAGATTTGCCTTTCTGAAGGTAGTCCTACATATGCAAAAAAAGGCTATATAATTAAAGGGACTTGGCTGCGGTGGTGTGTAATGGAGTGGCTGGGAGTGGGTTTCAACAGTTAAAGTTTAATTGTGGTACGGTAGTGCGGAATATTTTAGGTACAGCAAGATATGCAATAGATCAACAGGCCTGCAATAAAGCTATTCACATAAGTCCATGATTAGAAGTTTAGCCCCATGTGTTCATTACTCCAACCAGCAGCAGTATGGCGGGTCCTGGGAAGCCTCAACTGGGCTCACTGTGTGCCACAGAAGGTGCTGGGAAGTCAGGGGTAAGAATCAGCCAGATAATGAGAAAAGTCATTACCAAGGTTTATATTCACCTGTGCCCAAGTCCCAGGAAAAGCGGCCGTCACCTCTGTCTCCTGAATCCGCACCAGCTGCCTCTGGGCACCGCCCTCTGCACTGCATTTTGGCCTGGATTTACCACCTTTAAATAACTCCTGGATTTTTGATGTTTCCTCACTTGAAACAGGCTAGTCACTTATACACTGACTACACCCAACTCTTTAGACACACCATGAAGATTTAAAAACAGACACTCGTTGGGGACATGGCGATGGGAGGACTCATATCTAAAGGGGTATCTACAGAAGAGGAGACAGAGAAAGGTAGATGCTGGGTAAGGACTGATTGATGGTTCCCTTCAGAACATTCTTGGACACTGTATAAAACATTGAAGCCAGTGATCAGACAGGAGATGTGATATCTGGTCAGTCATTTGAACTGTGATATGATGTTCCAGTGGCCAGCTGCTCATGGGGCGCGAGCGCTTCCACACTACGATCATCATCTCTGGCATTATGCTATTCCACTGCAGAATACTGTGCCCCAGTATGGTTCCGTAGCCCCCGTGTCCACTTGGTCGATTCCAAATTATGTTCCTCCATGAGGATAATTTCTGGAACCATCCGTTCCACCCCGGTTCCATGGCTGCCAGTTCTTAGCAACATCGCCCCACCAGATATTCGTCGGGATGCGGCATCATCTAAGTTCATTTCCCACATCTACGCTCGACCGGACCTGCCAATATATGCGGATATCTTCGCCCACCCTGTCCAACGCTTGACGTCTCGTCACCCAGTCTGGTCCCCTACACCTACACTGAACTTCTCTGTTCCAGACTCTTGGAAACAGAGTTGGCAGTCAGCTGAGGTAAAGAACAAACAACTCATCACAGACCCCTGCAAGCGTCAACCCGGCTTTGACCTAGCACGTTATGATTGGGCCCTCCTTAATCGCTATCGAACAGGCCATGGCCGGTGCGCCGCTATGTTCCATCGCTGGGGAGCCAGAGACGACCCAAATGCCCCTGTGGCTACAGACAGACTATGACCCACATAGTCAATGACTGCCACCTCTCCAGATTCAAAGGAGGTCTCGAAACTTTACATCAGGCTCAACCTGACGCTGTTGACTGGCTACGGAAGAAGGGCAAATGCTAGAAGAAGAAGAAGTGAATGAGTTGGTTACTTGATACTGCATAGTAATACACTGATTCGATTTGGTTTAATCCAGTGCAGATACATTATTCTAGCCCTAGGGGTACAGCTTGCTTAACTTTTCTTGGAATGGAGACTGTATTAATAGCTTTTGCCAAAACTGAGTAGTAAGTAATGGCTTCACTGTGGTTTTTCCTAATTTGCCATTATAGAATTTTAGTCACTTAAGCCTCATTGAGTGATTGGTAACCAGTCTAAGTATCTTACGTATTTGAAAGTAAGTAGGCTGTATAAATGGCATGAGTATTCATTAAAGTGGAATGTCGACTAATTATTTATTGGAAACATTTATTTTTGTTGAGGGAATTCTCCCTTTGGAGGTGAAATATTATAGTTGTGGTGGCTTTTGCTTAGTTGACTCTCTGACTTGGATTCCACACAAAGGTGGATTATTATTTAAGCCTCAGGCATGAACTTGAGAATGGTTCTATTAAAAAGAGGACTTAACACCCTGGAGATAGCTGTTCTGGTAGGATGTATCATTTGTGCAAAGCCCCATGTTTGAGCCCTGATACCACTTGAGACTCCCATAGCACCAGGAAAAGCTCTGTGAATGGTAGAGTGGTTGAAATTTTACCTTTTGCTCTGTCAACCCCTCTGTCTTCCTCCTGTTTGTATGTCTCTTACTCTGTTCGAAATTTAACAATGAAAAATTGGGCCCAGAAGAGGTGAAATTGCACATATGTGAGATCCCCTGTGTTGCAAATATCAAACAACAACAAAAAGAACTCTTTAGATCCAAGGTCAGGGTCAAACATGTCCCTCAGCTGCATGTCAAGAACTCTGACCTCTTTTTCTGAGATCCCTAAGCCTGGCCCTCCCATCATGGTCCCAGTGTATTGGCTAGTTCACAAGTACAGAGTGTACAGATCGTCTCCTCTTCCCTTGTGCAGTTGTGGAAATAGCCGTAGCTATTGTAACCATATGACCAGAGCAGGAGTTCTGGAATTGGGGGAATGGAAAAAAAAATAGGCCCAGTGTTACTGCCTTAATAGCCATCTTTACTTAACCAGACTTGTTTTTAGTACTTTAACATTTTATTGAAATGTAGTTAACATACTCCCTTCAAGTGCACACACAGTTCAATGACTTTTAGTACAGTCAGTTTCTTGCTATCACCAGAGTCAATTTTAAGCATATATAATACATATGCATATATATGCTTAAAATTAAATCTTACAATTCATATATATGGAATGTCATTTCATATACCATTTTGTTTATTCACTGTATTTAGAAATAGAACTGATCTTGCTGAACTTACTTATTACTAACCCTCATGTGTTCTCAGTGGCGATTGTTATCTGTTGAGAGAGAATCCTGTTTCTTCCTTTCAAGTTTGATTGCCTTCCTTTTCCCCTTGGTTTCTTGTCTAGTTGTCCTGGCTAGGACCTCCAGTACAATGTTGAGTACAAAAGGGACTTCTAGTCATTTTAAATAAAACACTTGGTCTCAGCTTTCGTAGCGATTAGCCTCTGGTGACATTGTAAAAGCACATATTCCTTGAGCAGTGAATCTGAGACACTGACAGATCTCAGCACTCAGAGTTTACATTTTTCCTGGTAAATGTTAAATCAAACAAGGTCATTTTTAACTATCTGTCTCCTAACAAATTACTTAGTTCCAGTGAAGATTTAGGCTAGTTAGAGATACCTAAATCTGTCTCTCATGTTCAGTGAGCAGTATACTTATAGGCTCTGGGGAGAGATGAAACATGGTCCCTTGTGTGGTGGATGAATGTAAGTAGTAGCCAGTGTCCCCATGTTCTTACGCCTCTGAAGTAACTCTGCATGTGTTAGCCAGCATAATAACTAGCAGGACCGCAGTAAGGGAAGCTACCTCATTCACTTCCTAAATAAATAGTTCAATGGAGGGAAAACCCTGACCAAGGTCACAAATGTCCTCACCCAAGGTACTTCTCATATAACAGACTTTAGGATACTTGAGTTATTTTGTTAACTTTATTTTATAGGACAGAGGGAATGGGGAGGAGAGACGAGATGAAGCAGTGCTACAGTACAGTAATTACAGAATTGCTTCCCCACTGAACATGGGTGTTGGCAGGTCAATTCATACATCCAGCCTGTTTCTCTCTTTCCCTAGTGGGACAGGGTTCTGGGGAATTGGAGCTCTAGGACACATTGGTGGGGTCGTCTGCCCAGGGAAGTCAGGTTGGTATCATGGTAGCATCTGGAACCTGGTGGCTGAAAATGAGTTAGGATATAAAGCAGAATAAATTGTTGATTAATCATGAACCTAAAGGCAAGAATATTGCAGATGAACATTTGGACTCTCTGTTTTGGAAAAAGCTAGGAGGTCTAATTTAGGTGTATTACTAGTTTTTGCCTAAGCTTCACATCTAATATGCAGGTGGACCCATGTTATTGTCTGGAGAGATGATGTCATAGTTGGAAAATGGACCAGAAAGCTGCATCAGGGCAGAGAGTAGCTCCCAAATATGGAAAAAGTGTATAAATGTTAACTGCAAACCCCATTGCTTTGATCTGGAGCCCATGTTCAGCACTGGAGCCTGTGTAACCTCTGCATGCCTATAGGTCTGAGCTCTAATTCTGTGGTCACAGCTCGGAATATTCCAGGATGTACTAATTTCAGGACGCATCTTCCTTGGGTGGTAGGTAGGTATGTTGTCCAACCTCCCTTCTGAGAATGGACCATTTCCTACCATTACCCAGGAGCCTCCTGGACTTAGGAGAACTGCTGGGTTCTAATACCCCAGTGGTCACTGCTCTGAATTACCCTCCTGTTGTCTCCAAAGCCTACAGCAGCTGTTGCACAATCAGTTGGAAGATCTGCCCTGATGGATCAAAGGGCACATAGAACCTAGTGCTGTCTTATTCCAGCTAAACAGCTGGCTGTCTGGTATAACTGTTGCTGTTATTGTCAGCTTTAGTTTGGTGTGATGCTCTTATGTAGAACTGCAGTGTGGAGGTGGGCAGCTTAGTGGGCAAAATAATGTTTTAAGTATCCTGCTCTTTAACTTTTGTACCTAGAAGAGATTTCCTAGTGGAGAGAGAACACTTATTTTTGCTATACTTTTCCCTATTCTTTTAACTCCATTCTTCCAACCATACACTTCTAGTAATGGTGGCAGAAGAAGAAAGAGTATGCTTTTCTCTTCAACATGACAGAAGAAATGGAGATGTAGAGAGGTTATTTGTCTGAAGCTGTACAGTTAGTATATGTTGATGGATGGGGTGGGGAAGGGCACTAGCAGAAGAGAGATGGCTTGTGCTCTTACTTCCAAGGTTGAATTCTCATTCTTTTAAATTTATTTATTTATTATTAGAGACAGAGAAATTCAGAGGGGAGGGTAGATAGAGATAAAGGGACAGAGACACCTGCAGCCCTGCTTCAATACTCATGAAGCATTCCACTGCAGGTGGGTACCAGGGTCTTGAACTCAGTTTCTGTGGTGTCTGTTCTGACATCTCCTCTTTCATTTATGATCCAATTTTTTTCAGGTCTTCTCCCTTTTTTGAGTCTGGCTAAAGGTTTGTCTATTTTGTTCACTCTTCTGAAGAACCAACATTTACTTTTGTTGATCTTTTGTATGGTTTTCTTATTTTCAATGTTACTTATTTCTGCCCTAACTTTAGTGATTTCTGTCTTTCTGGTTGCTTTAGGGTTCCTTTGTTCTTCTACTTCTAGGTCTTTAAGATGTGCAATCAGGCTGTTTATTTGTGCTTTTTCTTGTTTCCTAACGTGTGCTTGTATGGCTATGAACTTCCTTCTCAGTACTGCCTTAGCTGTGTCCCAAATATTTTGGTAGCTTGTGTCTTCATTTTCATTGAACTCTAGAAATATCTTGATTTTTTTTTTTTCCTTGACTTTCTCTTTGACCCAGTAGTTGTTAAGTAGTGTACTGTTGAGCTTCCACAGTTTGGGACTATTACTAATCTTTTGTTGATTGTTAAGTGTTAGTTTAATTCCACTGTGGTCTGAGAAGATGCTTGGGATGATTTCAATGCTCTTGAATGTGCTGATGCTGTCTTTATGGCCTAGCATATGGTCTATCCTTGAGAATGACCCATGTGGGCTTGAGTAGAATGTGTATTCGTTTCTTGGGGTGAATGACTTTGAAAATGTCCAATAGTTCTAGTTTATCTCCTCATTTAACTCCCTCATGTCTTTATTGATTTTATGCCTGGATAATCTGTCAAGCTGAGAGAGCAGAGGGTTGAAGTCCCCTACTATGACTGTGTTGCTGTTAATATATTGCTGTAGCTCTTTCAGTAGATGTTAGATGTATTTAGATGGCTTCTCCTTGGGTGCATAGATGTTAATAATTGTTAAATCCTCTTGATTGACTGATCCTCTGAGCATTAAGTAGTGTCCATCCTATCTTTTTAAATTTTATTTAGAGTCTGTCATGTCACATATGAGAATAGCTGTTCCTGCCCTTTTTTGTGGCCCATTTTCTTGTATGATAGTTTTCCATCCTTTCACTTTGAGTCTGTGTTTGTTTTGTTGAGTTAGGTGGGTTTCTTGTAGACAGCATATTATTGGGTTGTGTTTTCTGATCCATCTTCCTATTCTATGACTTTTAATAGGTGAATTCAGGCCACAGGCATTGCTATCAAAGATTGAAGATATTTTAACACCATTCTTATAGATTTTTAGAGTGTCCTGACATATGGCATATTTATGGTGGTCTGACTGTCTATAGGAGACCTTTCAGAACTTCTTCAGGGCAGGCTTGGTGATAGTTGATTCTTTCAACTGTTGGCTTGTCTGAGAAGGTTTTTATGCATCTAGTCTGAATGACAGTCTCAGGATACAATAGTCTTGGTCGAAAGCCCTTCTCATTGAGCACTCGAAGGATAGCTTGCCATTCTCTTCTGTCCTGTGGTGTTTGTGTGGAGAAGTTTGCTGCTAATCTTATGGGTCTTCCTCTGTAGGTGACTTTGTTTTTCTCTTGCAGCCTTCAGGATCCTTTATTTATCCTTATTCCTTTCCATTCTAAATATGATATGTCTTGATGTCTTTAAGTCTGGGTTAATTCTGTTTGAGACCCTCTGGACTTCTCAAACCTTTTTGTCTTTGATGTTGTCTAGAGTTGAAAAGTTCTCAGCTATTATGTCCTGAAGAATGCTTTCTTCCCCTCCCTCTCTTTCTTCCTCTGGGAAGTCAATAGTGCGTATATTATTTCTTTTGAAGTCATCCCATAGGTCTCTGTTGTTGTTTTCAGTATCTCTTAATCTCTTTTTGAGATCTCTTACTTTTTAGTTGTCTCTAATTCATCCTCAATCTTGCTAATTCTGTCTTCAGCTTCATTTATTCTATTCTCTGTCCCCTCTACTGTTTTCTGAAGTTCATCTGTTTTGTTACCCTATTCTGATACTATTTTAGCTTTTTCAGCTATTTGTGTTCGTAGCTCAGCTATTTCAACTTTCAGATATCTAATAACCTTGAGATAGTGTTTTC